>NC_092210.1:64282244-64342592 GCF_043381705.1 Parasteatoda tepidariorum | reverse complement strand
TTTCACATTTATTGCGGCCCAATTTACCACCCAATTTTTTTAAAATTTTGTCTACCCCCACTAATTCAAGGGTCTAGATTCCAAATATGTAAAAAAAATTATATGTTTATTCAGAGAAAGTACGTTTTTGTGTCTGATTTCGTAACTTAATTAATAGTTAGCACTAATTAATTAACATATTTGAGGTCACCCCCAGGAACCATTAAGATTGACACTTAGTTTGTGAAAATCCGATCATTAGAACGAAAGTTATTCAGGGTGATTCGTTTTTTTTTTGCGGACTGTACATATCAGCAACAAAATTTTTTTTGATTCTTTCTACAGTGGATAAAAGAATTAATTTAAGCAATTCATGGCCCATCTAACGCAAAGGCTTAAGTTGAGTTACTTACTATTAGCTTAAAATGACTGGGTTTTTTTTTAACTTCTACGCTAATATGTCATTTTCCTGGCATTCAAAATTTGGTGAATTTCTTATTTTTTTTCGTGAGCAAATGTCAATAAACTACACTGCTGTTTGTAAGATATTAATAAATGTAACTAAATAAATACACACAAAAAATTTAGATTATTTTGAAGACTTTAAATTTGAAGAAAGTTTTTGTTCCGAATTGTCATGTTTCCAAAGAATCATCCATATCCCGTTGAAAGATTAAATGCATAATAGGTTTCAAGTTCAATTTAAAGAAATATTATTTTGAAATTTTTTCAATTTAAAAGACTTTTCTCAAACACATCCCTTGACTTTTTAATTGTAAGAAAATAAACTTAATTTAAAAAACTTTCGAAGAGTTACAAATTTTTCTCAAATAATTCTTGAACCGGTTTAGGTCCTGGCTACAGAAAATCATTGCTTTAACTTTCGCTGCCATTATGTCACTTTAATAGAGACCAAATTGGTCCTAAAATTATAAAAATGAGAAAATTGTTGTAAATATATACATTTCATTTAGATTAAGTACCTGGAATCTGTCACTTTTTTAAAACAAAAATGATGGTTTATGAACATAAACTTAAGGGAAATCCACTCTGAGGTCATCACGACGCTTTTCTAAAAGTTTTCACTAGCTATACGGGCTCCTGCGCCCTCTAGCAGTACTTAAAGGAAATTATTAGTTGACAGCAGATTTATATAATTGGAATTCTACTATTATACCTCAGTGGTTCTGCCATTTTTTTTTTTTGCTTTATTCTAATAAAAATTATTGAATAAATACAGAATGGCGTGATTTTATGTTAGTGTTTCAAACTTATTTATGCAACTGTTTCAAAATTGTTTGATACTGTTCATTTACGTAGAAAAAAATATTTTCTAATAAGTTTCAAATATTTTATTTTAGATTTTTTAGTTCTATTATACATAAAAGGTGTTTCCGACATATCTTTATTTACTTTTGCTTATTTTATTCAGTCATATAAAAAATTCTTCTAAAAACAGAGAAAGTATATTTAAAAATCTACATTTATAACGTTCTTCGAAATTTATTCTTTGGTTTAAAATGAGTAATGATGCATGTTATTCACATACATATGTATTTCATAAAACATAGAAATAAATTCAAACACAAGAAAAAGGGTGAGAAATGAAAATATTTAAAGTAAATTGAAATTTACTTTATAAAATTAACCTTATGTAATTCACTTTTGTCTTCTTTAAGTCACCATATCTTCAAAGAATTAATATCTGAGAATTTCATTGAATAAAGATAGCCAAATAAAGCAAGTATCCAAACAATTACGAATAACTTCATAAACTCATTTATAAATAATAAAAGAAAACAATAAACTCCCCAATCCAACTAATTGTAATAAAAGATATAGCAGTTGGTATAGATGACTAATCGAAGTTGATGATGAAATTATTATCATCATAATAATGAAACTTTGATTTCATTGCAGATCTCTTGGTGCAAAAAAATAAAAAAATAACAGAATATTGTTATCCAAGTGTCATTGTAAGCGAAGTAAATTTAGATTGATGATTTCAAGAGGGACAGGCCATGGGAGACAAATCTCCCACAACCTACTTAATCATAAGCCAATTCAAAAAAAAGTAATTAATCAAAGCTAAAGGAATACCGGAGAGATCCATTGTAGACACGATATCGAAAAAGGACGCTGCCGAAAGTATAGCCAATTCTATCAACCTTATGATATTTCCTGTTAATATTTAAATAATTTGGCGAGAGATTTAGGGCCAAAAGGTTTGCTTAAAATTAAAGTAAACCTAATAATTTGCATGTTAATGTTCAGCATGGTTGGAAGACGAAGGGTTAAAAATAGATTTTTGATAATCAGTTGCAGCGACACTCAATAATAATTGGTTATACACTAGCAATGAAATAAAAAAAGTTAACCGTTACGTTTATTTGCATTCGCATTTTATAAAATTGAATCATAATTATTTAACTGATTTATTTATTCAAAAGAGGATTAAGAATGGTCAAATTTATGAAATGAAGAAAATTTAAAAGCTGAGAAATATGTAATGCCTTCAATGGCATCACACTTGTGTTTAAGCTTTTTGCCGAAGCGTGGTTCTCAAAGCGTTATGGCCAGAATGTTGAAAATTTTGCTCGCATAAATAACAAAATACGTTGTCTTTTTTAAGCTCTAGCAATAGAGTAGAATCTTTTCATATATTACTCTGTGCTCATAAATTTATGAAAATCTCTCCCTTTCAATCTCTAAACAAACTTTCTCTTGCAAATAAGTCATACAATCGAAGTTCCACAATCGGAATGTCAGTTACAACTGATGAAGGTTAAGCAACATAGAAACTTTTCACTGAGTTACATTATATCTAATAGGAATGCAATCAAAACATTTTTATGTAATTCTTGCCATGGTTATGTAGTCAAATACTGGAACATATTTTTAAACAGAGCATATACAATTGCATAGCAATCTTTGGGGGCTGATGAGTGTTAAGGAGTAAAAGGTGTAGCCCACTAGTACTAATAAAGTATGTAAGATTTCGGCAAAAACAAGAGCTAGTATTATACGTGTTGTGTGTTCAACAATAAATCATAATTGTGATTATTATGGTACACACAACCTAAACTAGATCTGTGTGTGTTCTAACATAATCATAAGTATACGCACCTATATATACAAACCAATAATAAATCATAATTATAGATTTGTATTTATGAAAAGAAGATTTTGGGAAATTTAAAATTTCACATCATTTTTACAGTTGGTTTAAACTTGTTTAAAGAAATAGACCAAAAGGAAAAATGAATTAAAACTTCCTAGATTGCTATTATGTTAGTAAACTGGAAAAAAACTGGAATAGGATTAAATAATTTTTGTTTTTTTTTATAAGTTTTGTTTCCATGCACAAAATTTTGAATTAAACATGTTATCTCATTTACTTACAACTCGAATAAAGTAATTTACTTGAAATTACAGGAATTATCGTACCTAAGATCTTAATACATTCTTTAAAGCAATTTATTAATAATTATCATTATATTTAATTATATGCCTAATTTTATTTTTCGAGTTTGTTTAATTTTTCTTCATAAAATTTAATTTAATAGAAGCTAAAATAAAATGTTTGCGCTGCTACTCTCAAGTTTTCTACTGCTCCATAATTAAATTTCATAGAAACAATTTTAAAAAAAACGTTTAAAAAATAAGGTTAAATAAATTCTGTTTCTCATTTTAAGAAACAAAATAAAAAGAAATATACTAATCTTAGATGCTGAAACTTCATTTACGTTTAATGAAATGATTGATAATTAAATTTGAAACTAATGAATTATTCAAAATAATTTAAACGTTGTTAACAAGGAATTTTTCCAATGTGTTTCCTAGTTCAGTTTCCTCATCACATAAATTTTTCACCCCATAAAAAACAGTACCTGTGTTCGTTATAGATCATAAGATTTTACAGACATTTTCTTTTAAATTATTTTCTATTATTATTTTCTTTGAAAATAATAATCTAAATCTAGATCTCAAAACTGAAAAATATTATTTTATTACTTATTTTAGAATTTACTTATTCAAATAACGAAAAGGTGAATACTAATTTCAGCATCTAAACATTTATCTTTTTTGATCTCTAGAGATTAACTAGCCTGGAGCACTAAACTATATTACTAACGCAAATTAAGTAAACTTTGTAAAATTGATAATTAAAGAATCTTACACGTTATTTAATTTCGGCGAATGGTGATTGGGTGAAATATTATTTCAAAGCAATAATTAAATTAATGTATGGACTGTGTAATTTACGAAGTGAAATTTTAATCAACTATTTGTGTAGTCTGTTCTATATATAGGATATAGCTCTATTTGCCTTGTTAATAATTTCAGTAGAAAGTTTTCTTTTATTTTACTGTAGTTTTAATAATTTTATTTCAAATAGATTCATATCTTTGAAGCTATTGATTAAATTTTTCAGAAATAATGTCATTTATGTCAACCAAAATTTCTGCTTTCCCCAGTTCATGGGAAAGTTTCAATCTAATCTAAAAATATTAATCTTAAAAGTATTAAATAATACAGAGAAACAGCTTTCAGCTTTAATCCTTTAAATTGAAATATTAAAAGAAATAACTCGCTATTGGGATTTGTAATAATAAAGGATAAAAAAAAATATTACAGATAAATATCTTTAAGTTAGGGATAAAGAAATACTTCACTGGTAAATAATACTCTTATAACTTTTATAAATTTTATGCTGATGACAATCACAGAAATCTTAAAATTAATATGAAAAACATGAATCAAGTCATGTAATTTATATGTCCAACCAAACTGCCTGAACCGGTCTGATATTTATGAGCATAGAAACAATTTTTTGACAATTTGATAAGAGGTTTTTTCCTTAAAAAACTCTCCATTCTTGCAAAAGCACAAACGTTCTTCGGTAACTATTCGAATATATAATTTAAATATTGTTTTCCTTCGATCTAACTCAAAAAAACGTTGGTGCTGCGGACCCTACCTCACGTATCTTTGAATAAAGTATCTATAAAAGTGAAATTTAAAAAAATGTTTAATTAACATAGAATAAATAATATCAGTTCCAAAAGGCACTACTTTTGTCCTTCTACCTTGTTTCTTTTATTTAAAATCAACTTTAAACATTAATTTAGTAACATAGCTTTATTATTAAAAATTTTTAGCCGCTAAATACGAAATAACAATAAATGCGTTTAATTCTCATCTATGATGAAGATAATTAGCTAAACTTTCCTTTCAGAAACTCTTATTATGATAAACATCAAAATGGAAACAGAGCTCAATTCTAAGATTAACACAGTCTTAAAGATTATTATTCGGAAAATATTTTTTGGTCTGAGAAAGAAGTTGATTGTTTTACTATTAGTTGAAGAAGACATACATTCTAGTGGAATATTTATCCTGCAGATGGTGATTAACACTAGCTGAAGAAATTGACGTAAGAAGTTATTTTTATCCATTCGTCTCGTAGGAAAATATTTTTATCATCGTAGGAAATTATTTTTATCATTGTAGGAAATTATTTTAATCATTGTAGGAAATTATTTTTAACCATTCGTTTAATAATTCTGCTGTCCAAAGTGTGAAGATAAACAAATAAAGTGAAGAATCAAGTTATTATAAATAATTAAAATCATTTTATTTTAGAAATGTACGGAATCATATGGAGCTCCAAAGTAAAAAAAATTATTCATTTCTGTGTACATATAAGTTAATAAATTTAGAAAATGGCTCGGAGGGTGTGATTGCAAGACGAAGCCCGACAGGACACCTCCGTTCGACAATAAATCAAAAATTTGAGTCTCATGTATACGTTAAAATAGTTTTCGCCAAGGAAAGCTAAAGAATCCAGGTATTGACTCTTTTTCTTAGCCTTACGCATTCAAATGTTTTCAAATTCTATGCTAATGTGTTAGGCAGATGTAGAGGGAATCTCCATATATTGTGCATATTTTAGCTTAACAATTATAATTCTTTTCAAGAAAATTCATTTTTTGAAGATTTCTATTTCTTTCAGTTAAACAAAAGAAGTAATCTAATATTTTGCAAATTACTCAGAGAAAAATATTTTGATAAAACTACCGAACTGTATTTTAATGACATTTCAGTTTTAAAAAAAAGAGGGGGGGAGAAAGCCCTAATTTTGGAAATAAAAACCAAAATATACGGTGTCTAAATTATTCATTTGAAAATTCGGTTCGGGTGATAACGGTTTACTAAAAAATCTGGTTTTTAAAATTATAGTTCTTTTAACCACACATTTAGTAAAAAATATAAAACTGAAAGGTAAATTTAACCAAATAAATTGTTTTTTTTTATGCCATGATCTGAAGCATCATGATAAAATTACCAAATTTGACCATATTTACCTGACACTTAAAATAAAACATTATTTTACTCTCAAATTTACTAAAATTATCAACAAAGCGCTTCTATAAAAATTACCTAGCCTTTTGGTGCTCTCATAAAGCCAGAAACTGGGGTACATGTTATCATATTCTGGTAGTTTCACCATACTTTTTTCATCTATGATATTGCAAAGAATATGACTGTTAATGTAACATAAATATTCTGTCAAAAGTAAGAAAAGCATTTATACAGTCATACTTGCATTTGTGCTCTATACTTTTTAAGTTTTCAAAACTATAAATTTTACTTAAAAATTAACATTTTAATTTTTAAGTACTTGCACTTATCAGTTTTTTAAGTAACTTTGCCACCTGCTTATTTTTCCTGAATCAAATTTGAAATATCTTATCATATGTAAAATATCTAGCACAAATATACTTCCAAAAGGAAAAAAAATATTTAAAATTCTCAGAATTACACTCGCACAATTCACTTATTAGTTTTCACAAATTGTAGTTTTCACTTAAAAACCATTACTTTTGCTTATTTTACTGTACTCATTAGTTTTTTAAACTAATGTTCAAATGTAGGATGTTATTCACTTCTTCTTTTCTTAGACAAGTTTAAAATTTCATATCTTGCATAAGGAATTTAGCAAAAATTTCTACGAAAGTGAGAGAAATATTTATGAGACACAAAAGAATATATTTTCTACTCTCTCGGAACATTTTTACTCAAAAATCATTACTTTTACTTCATTTACTGTACTCATTAGTTTTTTAAACTAATGTTGAGATGTAGGATGTTATTCAATTCTTCTTTGCGTAGAAAAATTTAAAATTTCACATCTTGCATAAAAAATCTAACAAAAAATGTTCCAAAAAAGTGAGAGAAATATTTGTGCAACACAAAGGAATATATTTTCTACCTTCTCGGAACATTTTAGCTTACACAAAGGATGGGAACCTAATAACATAAACTACGTTTGAAAAGAAATTGCTTGAAAGTGATAAAAATGAAAATAAATCGTTTACAGGAAGAAAATAAAATAAATTAGAATACTTTCCCGAATGCGCTAGTGTCGAAAATCACTAAAATTTTAGACGTAAAGGGATATTTTTTCTCATTTTCTTAAAATCTCCATTGAACTTAGTCTATTAGGAATAAAGAAAGCAAATGATGTAAAGAAAATTAAATAAAGTGTGATTAACGCTGTAATGGCTGATCTCATTGCTGAAGCAAACGGCTTTAAAAACGACAGAATGCTTTATCAGATATAAGAAGTCAGCGCTTTTTCTTGGTTGCTGTAGAATTTGGCTTTGAAAATAAGCTTCAATTTCAGTAATGGACCCTGAGAAATCTTATAATTCAGTTCTCAGCTAAGAGCCGCGAAAAAGGCGTCGGTCTTAAATTTATGGAGCCCAACTTTCATCATTTTGAATGGAACATAAAATGAAATTTTCTTCAACGAAAAAGAACGTTTTAAAGTTAAGATTTCTTCGAGAGAGCGGCATGGAAGGGCTTTTAATTTTTTTTTATTTCATTACCCTGTCTATTTTTATAATGCGGAGAAGCTTTCAAAAGATTTATTTAGACTGATTTCTGAGTAAAAAGCTACGGTAACATTACTTAAGACCGTCAGAATTTTTTCTGGGAAATAATTTATTGAAATATGTTTGTTTCAAACTTATTAAAATTTAAAGCTAGAAATATAAAAATTAGCATAATGGGATTAGACTTTACTTAAAATCTCATTCTGAATTTCAGAAATGTTTAGTTATTTTATTTATGAGTCACACTAAAAAAACCTTTTCATGTCAAAGTCAAAAATTTACTAGAATCTGAAATATTTAGATTTTCAATATTTTTTTATATTTATAGCATTCGACGTGCTATAAAAGGAAAGTTTTACTCTAAATTCATAATTCATAAATCATTTTTTTAATATTAAGCGTGTTAATTTGCAACAACTTATTTGAATTCCCTTTAAAAACGAGTTCAGCTGTGTTTGACACATAATTTGCATATTATTATCAAATTTTAAAAATAAATACTGCATAAATTTCTCTAAATATTTATTAGGAATGCTTGCTGTAATGTCTTATAATCGATCTTATCCACCGTATTCTTATTAAAATATATTTGAAACCTTTTTGTTATAAACGCTTACAAAAAAAATTCAAAGGAATTTTAAATCTTTTTGAAAATATCCTGCAGTTTACCTATCCAAAGAATTTTAAAATCACTTTTTTTAATTGAATTTATGCATATATGAGGCATCTATGAGGATATGAAGCAACAATCTCGGGGATCTTGTTGATGTAGAGTCGCTTTATGTCGAAGGGAGGGAGGAGAGCCGAAAGGCGTAAAATTGCAGGGCAGTTAAACACGTGGAGAGGAGTTAGTGATGTATGAGGGCAATTGTATCAAGGTCGAAAAGTCCTTACTCCATTTCCGTTGATTTTCATGCTTCTGAAGAGCCCGGATCTTAAACGGGTGATGGTTTTATACGATTTCTTTTTGCATTGATTTCGAAGATCTGTGAGTCTTTCTTTAAGTCGTTTGCTTTAACATGGTGTCATGTGATTGCATTCACATCATAGAGTGTAGTCTGGCTATGGGTATTAATATATAGATTCCTTCCTTCTTTACCCAAGCTATCCCCTGTTTCGTTTCCAGGAACACCGACGTGTTCTCGCATCCATTGTAGAGTGCAGATATTGCCCGATTTTTTCAGTTCTCTTAGCTGGTGGAGGATATCTGGAGTCAGTAGTGACTGGCCAGCATGGATCGCTTATAGTGCAGCCTTGCTGTCGCAAAAAACTATCCAATCCACTGTGTCCGTTACCGAGAGGTATTTGTCTAAGGCGAGGTTGATTACTCTCAGTTCACTGGCAAAATTTGAGGAGATGTGGCAGGAGCTTGGCTTGTAGTTGTGCTTTTCGGCAGAACAAACTAATGCGCCAGCTCTTTCATTATCAGAAGATTCATCTGTATACACATGGACAAGATCACTTTCTGGTAATATGTTGATAATCTACAGACCTGTTTCAAGGATGGCAGAAGTTAGTTCTTTTCTTTTAGTACGAAGATTGGTATTGATAGTAACAGTTTTAGACAGGTTCCACGAGAATATCAAGGATGCTGTGCTCAAGATTGATCTTTCATCTGATGTCAGAGTCAAACTGTAGAGTTGAAGATCTTTTCACTTTATGGATTTTTTTTCACGTTGTGGAATTTTTTGGACCACTTTTCAAAGGTTCTTCGTGAGATATGGTCAACATCACAGCTTCGAATTTTGTTAGTTAAGTTGATGGTATGCAACATTCTACTATTTTCAAGTGGTACAAGGCCGCATTCTCGTATAACGTTTCCGCTATCGGTAGAGGAGAGTGCACCATTGATCATCAGGCTGCTCATGTCTGAATCCTATCAAATTTCTTGAGTCCTTCCGTTGAAGCGTGCACCCAGATGGGGGAGGCATATTCAAACTGCGGTCTAACTTAAGTTTTTAAAGTCATACGAAGTGTTTTGGGATTGACTCCTCAGTTAGTGCCACAAAATATTAAGATTTCTAATTTCTTCATGGCTTTATGATCCTCCATGGGAGAATTGTTGCCAGAACTCCAAGTGGTTTCGACTTCCGCCTGTTGGTCCGCGGGAGATATTTTATTTCCCTCCTACCACCCAACAGAAAACTGATGGAAGCATTCCTAGTCGCGCCCCCTAGGGACGCGCTCTTTAGGGATTAGAGGCTCCCCTGAGAGAATTTAATGATTAAATTTTAAATAACATAAGAGTGGTGCTTTGAATTTTATTACCGTGAAAGTTTAATGCAACTTTAATAAGATGCCATGTAAAACAATATTTTCGGTTAAATTAAACCATATTAACATTTCATCGAATTTAGAAAAGAATAATGTGCAGGTAATATAATTCCCGTTTTGAAAGTGTCACCAAATTTATACATTGGGGAAAGTTCAGTATATTTCTATTTCTTTTGTAATGCAATGTCATATGGAACACCCACTAATACAGAAATATCAATTCAATCAAATCGTTCTAACACCTTTCAATTTTTGTAGAAAATGTTTTAATGCTGTCAGAAAAATTACTATTAAATCAATCAGTAAAATCTCTCACCATTCAACTATATTAAACTAAGAATTATGATACTTCATCTTATCGTTGAAAATATATTCCCTAATTTGAGCCTTTCTTTTGCTAGAGTAAATTGCTTCCCCTTAAAGCATTTTGTTTATTTTAAAATTTAAATTTCAGACGTTTCCCATTAAATTCCTGGTGGATTCTTTTCTCCTGAGACACAATTCTTTAAGAGAGATTACACTTCAAAATCAAGCCAAGATTTATTCAAATTATGAACAGATCCTCCACAATTATGCGCGAAAGAATATTGACCCTTTGCTACGTTTTCTAAAGATTTAAACAAACTCAACTGTTTGCCGAAATCATTTTAGCAGCTTTCGCATTTAGGGGTCTGCAATGAATATGTATTCAGGCCGAAAGCTAAGTCAAGGAAAGCTTAGGATAATATTTTGAAAAGCCTCAGCCGGATATCTACAAAAGGAAGAATTCTTCCTGTTCATTGGGGAATCAACCGATAGGAATGAATTATAGCAACTGCATTGCTCTTGGCGAGAAATAACCGCTTAAATATGGCAGACAATCGTTTCAAATAATCTCTATTTCGCACATAAAATCCCTTTTCCGCCTATGGGGAATCTGACGATGGTTAAAACAGAATAAGTTGGCTTAATGAGTTGGCTGCAGAATATTCTTAAGAATTTCAATTGAGGTGTTTATCTTATCTCAGAATATAGCAAATTTTGATAATAACGTTAAATCATTTCAAAATCAGATCAATAAACAAAAAAAGATGTAATGATGATTGTTGTTGAAAAGAAATTATCAAGAAAGATGTGGTAATGGGAGATGTTGAGAAGAAATGTTAATAAGGAACACATCTTCGGATATGATTATTTTTATTTTAAAAAAAACATCCTCAATATAGGGTTTTTCTGAAACAATTAAATTCTAGGGGATTTTCCTCTTTTTGAACTTAAATAATTAATAAAACAATATTTTTAATCTAACAAAATCATTCGAAGTAAATTGTCAAGAAAGCCTAAGTACCCCCGCGTCCTGAAAATGAAACGAAACTTATATTAAAAAATATGGAATCGTAGTCGTCCCTCATCACCGAGAGGGATTCACAGCTGTCAGATATAATTATTTTTTATTGCAAAATATATTAATTCCCATTTAACTCAAGTTTAAAAATGTTGAAAATGCATTGGCAATGATAAATCAATAACTAACTACAAATTTATTAAAGCCAAACAATTCACAGCAACTTTTATAATGGTCTTAAACATCGGAAAAAATTACTAGCAAATCAAAAAACAATATCCAATTATATAATTTTACTTCCGCTAGTGTTTTTCAAGAAAAAATTTTACTGGATATCTTTATTGAGAAAATAGTCAAGGGATTTAATATAAATTTCAAAATTAAATGATATTGAAAAACTAGTAAATATACAGTACACATATAATGTAAAGCAGAACAAAAGAAAAACGAGATACACAAAAAAAGCAATGAAATAAATCTTTTGTGTGAATCCTAAACCGGATTTTCATTTATTTTACACACATTAAGAGTAAACACTATAATACAATCTTCATTAAAAACCATTTTAATTAAATTTTTCGCATAATTTCTTAAGTACGCATGTTAAAATCATATTCCAAGCTCTCAATAATAGAAAATATTAATCAAATAAACATAACTTTAATCAAAAATGCATTACTCAGAAACATAATACTCAACTCATATCAATGGACAAAATCTTCATAAAAAGCATTTTTTCGCTGTTAAATGCTCCATAATATTCTCAATTCTGCATATGATTGAATAAACATTACAAGATAGTTTAATTAAATTAGGTTATGACTTTAAATTTGAAAATTTGATTTAACATTAACATCGAACGATAAGAAAAATTTAATACATTATTTTCATTATTTTAAAGAGCAATTTTTGAGAATTTTTACATACATATTACTATTATAGATTACAAAAATTTTCAATTCAAATAAATAAAACAGTTAAACATTAAAGTAAGAAAGTAATTTCAGTGAAGTATAAACTGTTGGCCTTAAAATTAGTATTATAATTGCGCATATAAAAAAGAAGTTAAGCATATAAGTTAACCATAGAAATTAAAATATTTTAAATTGGTGCTCTGATTGACTATGTAGTTTGATTATCCGAACCAAGAAAAATTATCAATACGCAAAAGAAGATCCTTTTATGATCATATCATTAATTTGTATAATATGTTTATAAATAAAGTATTTTTCAAACTTACTTCGATTTTTCCTTTTATTTAGCTTCCGTTTTGTTAACTTTGCTCCATTAATGTTTATTTATTAAACGCAAGTCATTTTTTTAGCTTTTTCTCATATTTAAATAAATAAATACTATAAAAATGAACTTCAATATTTTTAATTTTTATAAAGATAAGCATAATTATTATATTTTAGCCCTACAAGCAAACATAAATTAAGTTCCGTAGGATTTTTTATTACCAAAATCAATGGGTGCTTTATGAAACACAGTACAAAATGTACACGTTGAATCTTTTAAAAATTTTGATAATTTATCAAAATTTATCCATTAGTTATTTTCAGTTAGGCATTTAATTAACTCCGGTGTTTGTAAGTCATTAAAAGTTTTCATTATTTTACGAAAGATGTAGAGTTCAAATTCCTTGAAGAACTGTTTTAGAATCACTGATTATATCGAATCTCTTCTGAAAACCAGATTTAACGTACAGTTTCTTGTGCTTAATAGATATTGAGATAGTTTTTGGTAGTAAAAGTTCATCGTAAAATAATCAAAACCATAGTTTTTTGTAAAAACATAAATAAAACATAAAAAAGAATTTTAAATTTCAATATGGAACTATTTTTTTCCTCTCCTGCAAATTTTCCAAAATTTTATGATTACTGATTCCAAAATCAGTTACCTGAAAGTCATTAAAATTTCGATATGGATAAATAAACATTGCAGGAATAAGAAAGTGTCAATTCATTGACACTTTTGCAGAGGATCAAAATTGTAATGGCATGTTCGGATCATCCTCAGGGATGTTCCCCAGACCGTCGCCAATAGCCCATTGTGCAGCTCTAGTGCGACGTAAATGAACAACAACAACATCATTGAAATTGTTTTAAAAACAATAAATTTATTTAAGATACATTATTTATTGACATTGACAAGCAAATAAACTCGATGATCTGTTCCCAAAATCATGTTTTCAAAAAAAAATGAAGTTTGAAAAGGTCAAATCTATTTAAGTATGTTTTAGCAAAATAAGCGTCGTATCTTTGCAATGTGCACGAATTTCAAAAAAATATAAGCAAATTTATCTTGAAGGTAATTTTACATATTGTGTAATTATATCACAATATAAAAAAAATTATTTCTGCTATTGATGGATATTTTCTCGTAACATGCATTTTATTTCTTTTAACAAAAAAAATCTATTTACAAGAGGATAAACGCTATAACTTGTCTTCAAAATCAAATTTGGAGAAGGAAAAAAAAACTTTTACATTTGAAAAGGACTGATCCACTTGTTGTACGTTTTAACAATATAAGAATTAAATCATTGTGTACCAATTTCAATGAAATTTATGCCAAAGGTAATTTTACATACGGAGCAATTATATCACAATATTAAAGAAATGTATTTTTACTATTAATAGATAAATATTTTATTTCTTTTAATTAAAAAAAATCTTTCTATAAGAGGATAAACATTATGACCTGTTTTCAAAATCATTTTTCCAGATAAATACTTTTAATGTTTGAGAAGTAATGTGTTTCAGTATAGTAAGCATTGTATCTTTGTCATTGTGTGCAAATTTCTATAAAATATCTCAAAAAAATTTTTTTAAAGGTAATTTTACATTATGTGCAATTATATCACAATATTAAAAAAAAATCTATTTCTGAACTATTGCATTCTTGTTTACTCGTAAGCACAAAGAAGCAATTAAGTTACAAACTGTAAAAACACATGCTTAGTTGTTACGTTTAACAAAATTCATTTTAAATCCTAAAATTTGATAAAAATTTCTCATTAAAGTGCTCTTGAGACTCAGAAGACTTTAAACAACACGTTTTCCAATTTTTATTTAGGCATATATTTATTTATTTTAATTTATCATGCTGTGCAATTATTTTGGAGCTTATTCATTTTGTGAATTAATTTAGTCATACAAACTCAAGGGAATGTACTATATACTAGAATTAATATGTTCAAATGAAAAGCATACATTTCTTGATAGAATTCATTCTGGCTAATTACAATACTCTTTCATGGGAAAAATCATAAAAATTTATTTTTTTAATAGGTGTCTTATATTTTATTAATTTCCATGCTCACTAATCCGATGCGATAGCTGGATTATATTTAATACTTATATTATATCCAGCCTTCAGTATACCTCGAACAATACTATATCTGGATGCAATTAGTTTGCTGCAAACTAAATCGAGCGTAAATAATTTACAATTTACCCAGAATCCATCAATCCAAATATTGTTCATATGGCTTAACCTCTGAATCTAATTAAATTGACTAAACGATAGATCAGCTTTCAAATGGGTTGTTGAATAATTATTTAACTAAATGGATTCATAAATAGGGGAAAATACTAAATTTAAATATAAAGTGTTTTAATCCCTTTTTAATTTTAATTTACAGATTTTAATTAACAGATTATAAATTCATTGCTTAAATTAATAATAATCAAAAGTCTTAATAATAATTTACCATTACTTATACGTTTTCAACTTTCTAACACAACTGAATAATTTTTTTTGCATTGAAAAAAAACTACTCGTAAAGTGTATTCCGAAATTAGCGCAATATTTGAATTTTGAGCATTAAAATGTTGCCATCTAAAAATATAAAAGCAAAAGACATAGCTATGTTGAGTTATTCCCTGGTTAGGCAGCTTTTCGTGCAGTATCAAATGGAAAAAAATAATATTCAAAAACTACTTTTTCTGTAATTATTATTGAGTAAACAACACTTATAAATGGGTACAAACAGCTCTTAATTTAAAAGCATGACGAACAAAACCAGTTTTTTTGGTACCAGAACTTTTGTATTTCTCTATATAACATAAAATCATAGAAGTCTGACCTCGTTTTCCATTGTTGTCGGCGCATTTTTATTGGCTGGAAAATCACGTGGTAGGATCCAGTTTTCCCCCATTTATTTCCATATTGTTTAGGTTGTCATCAGCATAAAATTAACAAAAGTCGTAAAGGTATTGTTTAAGTATTCGCGATCGCAACGAACTATAGGGGGCGTTGTTGTATGAGACGCTTACCTGCGATTTCTATATGAACCGTCATTCAGTTACTCTGGAGACGTCGTTAATGTAGCGTGTAGCATTGCAACGTTCCTTCTTTAATGTGGCTTATTAAATTTAAAAAAGAAAAATGCTTGATCTTCTTTCTTATGCAAACGAAAACAAGATGGTATCTCTTTTTATTAGAGAAGGAACATCCAAAACACATCGGAAAAATATTTGTACATTAACAGAAAAAAATATGTATATTCTTATAAGAGTTAAAACCTAATGCCCGAGAAATAGTATTACTAAATTTAATGATATAACATGAAAGGCCCATTTAAACTTTACATTCTATAGTTTTAAGAATCATATTAGTTCAAAAATTAAAATGAACAAAAAGTATACATAAGCCTCATAATTTTATGAAATTTAATTTTGTAAACAAAGTTTTTTGACAACAATTTTTATCAAAAAATTTCAAGTTTCAATAAAAATCATTATTTAGAAACTAAGAAACGTAAAATAAAGAATGCTGACGAAACAAAAAAAAAAAAACAATTCTTTTTTGTCGCCATTTTTAGTGCTACGAAAATTCGTCTTTGGGATTTGCCAAAAACAAAACAAGATGCAATTTTATTTTTTCAGGAGGGAAATATTTTACCGAAAAAACGAAAATGTACCAATTCCCACAACATAAAACTTTATCTTGGTAAACGTACGTTTTGGAAATGTTATTTCATTTGGAATCTTATTTATCAGAGTTCATATGGCGATATGATTGTTTTGAATCTATGCTAAACTCTATATCGGCTCATTTTCCACCGAAATCCGATTGACTATTTTGATTTTAAATAAAGTGTTTTATTTTATGAATTGTCGCAAAAATTTTAAGTGTAGATTGGCGGCACTTAAAAACCGCCAAATCTGTAGCGGCGGTGGCGTTAATACGTAAGTACCGAATTTTTATTCCATACTTTTCTGAATCATATTACTTCAAACATTGGAATATACAAGAAGTATACATAAACACATAATGTTATACCATTTAATTTTTCAAAAAAAGTATTTTGAGAACAATTTTTATCAAAAAATTATAAACTAAAAAACGGAAAATAAAGAATTCTTAGGATAAAAAAAACGATTTTAAGAATTCTTAACATTGAAATAAAAACTTTCATATTGTTTCTTTTTTTATTATTCTTATAGTTCTTAATCAGACGTAAAAAACCATTCTGTAGAGAACCATCATCAAATGAAAAAAAAATATTTACAAGCAAATTTTTTATTGTAAAAATCATTGCACTTACCTGATTTATGATTCCCGGAGAATTCCAAAATGATAAGTTCCTTGTTTGAAAACTTTATTCTCAAATAATAGATACATAGTTTATACCTTCATTACTTTTAGATAACATACTACACAGCAAAATTTTATAATTGATATGAATTTGAATATGTAGCTAAAAACAGAATAGCTGAATTCTAGTTGAACTTATTCTTTCAAAACTAAAAAATACTTACCAAGAAAACGATTAAAATTAATTAAGAATCAGCACAAATGGCACTATTTCAAGTAACTTGGATAATTTTTTATTGTTGTTTTCCGAATTATATGGATACAGAAATATATACTATTCTATAACGAAGAAGAATATGCTATAACTATTACAATTCTGTATGTTCTGAATTCATATTTATTCACTGGAATGACGAAAGCAATGTTGACTTCACTTTAATTCGTAATGAATTGAAGACAGAAGAAATGCATTTTACCTTAATACACACATCTGTAACAGTATCCGAAATCGGAAGTCATCAGTTGCAAGTTTGTTGATAATAGAAATTAAAAATTATTGAGGAATTTTTCTTCAAATGTTTGGCGTGTTCTGTTCCTGAAAGATTTACTAATATTCTGGAGATTTTTTTCAAGTTCTTCGGCCTTTTCCTTAGGGAAATTTTGTTTCTTATTTGCTGCTAAAAAATGGCGTCTGATTCAGTCAATGACTTTGATGGAACTAAATGAAAACGTGATAAATTAATGTCCGATATTTACAGGCTCCCGCTAGACGGCGTACTCGAGCGTTGCGATCGCGAATACAGAAATCCTTTCAGTACATAGATGTTAAGTGAATATTTTTAATTTTAGTAGAAAAACTGTTTTCTGGCAAGAAAAAACAATTATTGCGAAGCAATCATCGGGGTTGTAGGCGGTAGCGAACAGGGGGCTAGATATAAAAACTTTAATTTTCTCCCAAGCTCTATAATTTCCGGATCGCGATTACACACACCTTTTTGATAATCAAAACTCGAATCTGTTGAAACCTATTTATCCAAATTAAGTACATTTTAAAGTCTGATTTCCATAATGTCAAATTCAACTATTTGATTGGTTGTAATAACTAATTATTTCACATATATCAAAATAATATTATGATGATTCAAAAAATAATAATATATTCAAATAGTTTAAATTATAACGTGCATGAATTTGTATAATTTAGGTAATAATGTAATTTTAATCATTAAATCCTATCATAAGATCAAACGCTATTTACTATATTTTGATTTTAATTTTACAAACTGTACTACAACCGCAACAAGTAGGTTTTTAATTTATTTCTAAATGTTACTTTAATAAAAGAATTGGGTTTTTAGCATCCTAGATGACAGAGTATTAAGGAACAAACTAGGGGGTTCCGCCCCTTGCTCGCTACGCTCGCCAACCCCCAGAACTGCTTCGCAGTTCCATTGCATATTGCTTCGCAATCTTATAAAAACATTTTAACAAATTTGAAATTTAAAATAAAAATGCCAGATATTAAAATCAATTACTTATACATATATTATAAATTTATACACTTCTCTGCCCCCTTTACAATTTGATTATCTTTTCTTCATGTAGCTGAGAAATTTGGAGCTGTAGCAGAGAATATATCTCAATAAGAAATGCTTTCCCGTTTAGAATTCCGCCATTCATTTCTCTGACGTCTGCCAGAGATATTTCGACGCCTGATAGCAGGCACTTTATTTAGGCAGCAGGCACTAAATAAATAAAAATAGAACTAAATAACTAAGATATCGTTTTAAATCTCAAATCAAAATAATTGTTTGTAGAAAGTTTGTTTTCGTTTGAATATTCGCACGTTTGTTTTGGTTTGAATATTCGCACGATGCCATTGCCATATTATTGTAACGAAACAAAAAATTTATCATGAAACTAAAAATTTATCAAAGGAACTAAAGATATTGAATTCTTTTTTTAAGAAATTCGGTTCCGTTTTTTTTTTATCCACTCTTATTTTTGTTTATCAATCTATTAATTCAGAAATGCTTTCAATCAAACGATGCTTACGGAAACAATGCTTATGCGAACCACCCGAAAAATTATTTGCTGAATTCTCATTGGTTGAAACTAAATTATTAATTTTATTAATTAATTAAAGAAAATTTTCATAATTTAAGACCTTATTGCACATCTACATAACAATACCTTTAAAACGACACCTTATTTGTTTAATTCTGTTGCGTAGTTTGGGAGTTTTTAGCGAGACAAAATATTGCTAGCCTATTAATATATAGATGTGGTTAAAGTTCAATTCCAACTATTTAAAATGATTCCGATTAAAAGTATGAAGAATCGACATCTGAAATAAACTATTTTCTCACTTTCAGTACAAGATATAAGACTTCACTTAGAATAGGATAAAATGTGTACTAAGTCATACTGATGGTTTTCAAAACTTTGTAACAGCTAAGCGCTTAAGGTTAAGAAAATAATTCTTTCGCCAAATTCTTGTGACAATGAATAAATTATTTCTCCTTCATATATATCTATTTTATTTCAAAATTATTCAAACAGAGAACGTTTTATATAGTAACTATTACATCAGTCAATACTTGGAAATCATAATTTTAAAAATTGTGAAATCTTTCAATCTCTTTAAAGTCGCTTAATTTTTAAGAAAACGGTCATAAATGTGCCTATTTTTTATTCGAGAAAATTGAATAAGTCAAAGCGTATGCGCAATATATATATTTATTTGTGAATAATGCACAAATATACATGTCTGAGTGAAACACATTGAAAATAATATGGTGCTGCCATCTGGTGTATAAACTGAGAAATAAACATGATTCCGGGCATAAGAAATACAGGGTAATTTATAATTCCCTCTGGAGTTTCGAAGCGTTATAGTAAAAAAACGAAGACGAATATGGCAAAAAAGAATATAGGAAATTATTCCGAAAGTATTCAAGTTTTAATTTCAGTTGACGGTAGATGGCAGTAACATGTACCACTGAAGTCAGTTGTAGTAAAGAAAAATGGCGTTTACAGGCGGAGGGAATTATGAATAACCCTGTAGATCGTTTTAATCTTTTTGTAGCGAAAACACTACAGCCTGAAATGTCATCGGCACGAGAAATCGGGAGTGAAACTTGTATCCGTCATTTTGATGAATACGAAAAGGAAAAAGTTAATGAACGACAATCAAATTACAATATTTTCAAAATGTACACTAACAGTCGTAATCACATGTCGTAGTAAGAAAACAAAATTAGCAGGCATTTTCAGTAAGTTAGCTTATGAAATGGCTGCACATTCGTCACTAATTATTTTTTCAAGTCCAATAAGTGTTTGAGGGTTTTTCTGGTACACTATGATTTAAAGAAGAACACCACGACAGAAATACATGTTAAGTATGGTAAATATGACTGCAGTACATTCCCTTTATTGTGAAGCATAATAATTTAAAACAATGACAACTTAATCAGATTGTTCCTCTAAAACATGAAGGCTTGAGTACTTGCACCATCTTGCGTGAACCAGGATGTTTGGATGATTCCACTGAAGCAAACAATTTTCATAGGCCACAAAATAATGCTAAATTTGAACGTATAGTTTCAAAGTCACTGTATTAGGTAGAAATAACGAGACCAATTACACTTCTGGTGGTAACAGCTGTTCATGATGATGGTCTAAAAACTAGACAATAAACACAATTCTTTTCAGATTCTAAGCATTGATGAGAAGAGTTTTTTTAGCTTTCTCGGAAAGTAATCAACAGTACTGGAGCTCTTTGAAATAACCTGTAGAATTTTGCTTTACAGTAACTTTAGGATTGATTTACACACCCAGTTTAAAACTACTTGAATTTAAGCTTTCAGAATCGATCGAGTTATCTTAAATAAACGTATTATCTTGCAATATGCAGGTGAACTTCCATAAGCTAAGCGACATTAGGCTTTAACTTTTAAACCAGAGACCGGAATTTCGACTTTCTATTAAAGACTTGAAGGGAAGAAGTAACTCCCTTAGAATAGTAATATAGGTAGAGTTTCTGGGAGAGAAAAAAAAATTATGAACTGTCTCGTGAATTTGCTGCAAACAATGTTTGTTTGTTTGTTTTTTTAAAAAAAACTGCTGCTGTGTAATTTTGCTTACCCTGTTATGACATTTTTACACTCTTAACCTCAATTGTTAAATGTAGATTAAATTCTGGAAGAAGAGTGAAATGTAAATGTAGTGTAAATTTTAGGGTAGACACTCATGCGTGAAAAACATTGCAATGGTAATTTTCTTAATGTACACTTCCAGAAAAATAGATTCAAAGGAGAACAATAATATTGGTACCATGAAGTTTAACATAATGCGAACTTGTTTCTTCTTTCATAAAGTTTTTCGCTTCAAATTGCAACAATTCAAATTCAACAATTTTTCCCTTCAAATTGCACCCAATAATCATTTAGGCAAATTTTAGAAATTACGGTACATTGATACAACTTAGCTCTATATTAAGGTTGCTAAGGTATCTAATAGCTTGTCAGCATATTTCTCTAAGTATTTCTTAGTATTCTAGGTATTTCTATAACCAGATAGACAGATTAAACCCCATTACACGGTTTATTTGATAAAACACAACTCAGCCACAACCTAAATTTAATGGCCGTTACCGAACGAAAAGTCTAGCTCCAATGTTCAGATAATTTCTTTTTTTACGGTTTTCAAACCATGCTAGTTGTGAATGGTTAAAAAACTGCGTGATTTTGTATTCACGGTTTTTTTAACCATACTAGTTGTAAACGGTTTCAAAATTGTAAAGGTAAACTTTACCGTATTTAATTGGATGGACAAACTGCTGATGGTTATTTTATCGTGAATTTAGAATGAAAATTCTAACAGTGTAAATTATTCTCCTTGGTTTTTAAAACTATTTTATTTGCCCGTCAATATTTAATTAATCATAATTTTGAGATCATACTAAACAGCACAGTATGAAAAACACTAATAGTGATTTTCTTTCTCTTCCAGTTTCCATGGATTAGCAATTTCATTAAACACTTCATTAACTCGTGTCAAAAGTAGTCTTTTCATGAATTGATATTTCGAATTTCAATTTTTACCTAAATCATAAATTTCTTCCTAAACATACTTTTTATAATAAACGTTTTATAATGTCATTCAAAACTACCTACATTTTTAATTTATTTTTAAAAAAAATCGGAAATATATACTTGCTTGTGAATATGTTGACATTTTACATCTTAGGAGATTAAATGTTTAAAAAAGAATCAACAAAATTGTCATCTAAAAAAAATCTAAATTAGAGCAATTTCAATGTGGTGCTTTTTCCTTTAAAAAATACCAATAAATTAAGTTACCCGTTAAAAAAAACATCAACGGTTTTCAGAAAGATTAAAGCATTTTTTAAAAAAATCGAAAAAAGAAAATAAGTTTTAATGACTGCGAGATTATTTGGATCGCTTTACGTTGAAAAAGTGACATAAATCATTTTTTACTTCAAAACCTTCTTTTTTTTTCATTCTGAAGTTTAAAATAATTACAAAACTGGCATTACAGAAAGAACGGTTTTATTAAAAAAAGATTATTTTCACTTCATTAAAGCGTTCGAAACTTAATTTGTCCTACCAACCAATTAAGCTTCAAAAGCAATCTTTTATTCAAGTCAAAGAAAAACTCAAGCGTCTTATCCCTCTTTCAACCCTAAATAAATGCCCTTCCTTGCTAAGATTCTGAATTTAAATAATGAAGTTTTTAATTAACCCACTCTTTTTCCTAAATTACCTTAAATTGTAGATTATGATAAATACTATGTCAAATAAAGAAAACAGCATTATCTTTACATTCTGGAAAATTCTTTTATTAATCATTTTTAATTAACAATTTCGTACAACAATAGACTAAATTTTGCAAATATTAAACTGAGGACTTAATGAAGAAAAATAATAAGCAGATATCACGAAACTCTAAAACTTATCACTATTATTTTTTACTTCACAAAAGCGTGTCTTTCATTTGCATTTATCAAAATAACTGTACAATATTATTTGTTAAATTAATATATCTGGACAAGAAAATAAATATTACTTCCTTATAATTCTTTAGCTTATTTCAAATTCATAAGATGTATTCACGCAGAATACTGTTTTAAGTAGTATTACTAGAGAACTAATTAGAAAAACTCAAATAAAATGCACAGCAATTCATTTTATAAATAAATTTTCATTTGATAAAACTTAATTTATTCAAAATATATGTAAGTAAAATAATGTTACTTGTTTTTAAATTTCAATTTACATTTTCATGTGGTCCGCTGAATCGAGTTAAATATTTTTTAAAAGACTATTGAATACAAAACATAAATGGTTAATATCTTTATTATTATTGTATAATTTTAACAAATTAAAATTAAATAGTTTCTTTAAAATATTATGCACATAGAATAGGCAAGAGAAGCAGGTCGGGTCGACTTATGCCGTCATTCTAGTTTCGATCGTGCAGTCTTCATTCTTGGTTGGTTGGGGTTGGTTCTAATGCCACTTACCACACGGCTAGCCTACTTGATGAAACCGAGCCAATTTAAGGCAGAGTGTGTGATTCTTGTTTCTCAGTGGCGCCATCTATGGCCAAGAATTCGACTTCCACCACATCATACGTCACACCTGTTTTATAAGGCGGACCCATTCAAATATCCATTCATTCATCCACAGATCGTAATTTTGACCTGAATCAGAGAACGAAGTCTTCATTCTAGTTTTGTCATGCTAGTTAACAGTCTCTTCCATGGACAGAGATGACAGTTCCGAATTAAAGAACATTTTTGTCATGTATTTGGGAGGTCGCCTTTCCTGGTGACAAAAAAAATTTCAAAGCTAACAAAATTAACGATTGCAGAATCGTCAAATTAAGAGTTTTACTTCTGAGGGCGCGAAATCTCCTGGAGTAAGAAATCCCATCCCATAACATTTAAAACCCTACTATCAGTAATTTAATTCTTCATTCTATCAAAAATAATAAAAAGAAGATAATGAATCTTTAAAAAAATATTTTTTTTAATTGTGTAAAAACCCCTATTTTAGAAAATTTTTTACAACTCAAAAACACGGACAAGAAGCGTAAAGGGTCAATAGAGTTCATCCTCACGTTAGGTGTTACACTAAAACAGGGTAGAACCGGAAATCCCTTAAATCTTATGAACCTCTATATCTAGTATTAAAATCTTACTTTAATCCTAGTAAACTTTATACATTAAAAGATACACAATGTACCAAGAGAGCTAAATCCTGCTCAAATAACGAATCTTAAAAAGAAATCTTTCTTGCCCTATTAACTTCAATTTCACAGAGCTTTCTTTTTAATTCATTGTATGTGCAGCATTTAACCTTTTAAGCATTTTAACCTTAGGTTCAAAAATTTAAATCCTTGACAAACAATGTAACAAACATCGTCTGACAAACAATACAACTAGTTGGAATAATTTCCATGGTTAAAAAAACTTTTAAATCGCAACTAATTATATTTTAAATTTGTTAGTCTTAGCAAGAAGATGCGAATAATTGCACTTTTTAAAATAAAGTTTTGCATGGAGTATTTTTGTATTACACGTGACTGTTGATTACCTGTAGCTTCTGTTACTAATTACTTCACTTTGTTTCTTACTTCTATTCTTGTATTATAGCTGCAAAAGTAGTCTAAAAGAAGATTGTTAGATTGTTGTTTAGTAGCTATAACCTCTGTTTTCTTTGATTAATAGTGGTAGTAAAAATAAAATAAAAAGATTCTTACCATTATTGCATTGCAGTTATTAACTCTGTCTTTTAGATTTGAGAAAAGTGGTTAATTTAGAAAATTGTTACGATAGTAGCATAGTAACCACTGTTTCTATCTTTTAGTTTTTATAGACATTTTGAATGGTGGTGTGTGTACAAGATGGACAAGGAACTAAAGTGCGGACAAGGGTCTGTGGATATCTTGAATAACTTTTTTTATTTCTTGCTCAAATTTTTTTTGTAAAATAATGTAACTAAGCACCACTGGTTTACACTTTCTGGAACAGATGCTTAGTAAATCTCACTACAATTAATGTTGTGCTGATAACTAAACGATTATATTACAAAACAACGACATTTATTTTAAATGAATTTCGACATCAATTATGAAATTTCTGAAATCTATACTTAGAGTAATATACGAATTTATAAATAAATAGTGACAAACATTTTTAAAGCAAATAATATATAATATATTCATAAAATATTATTTAAGCTTATGGCCTTTTAGAAGAACCATTAAAAATTATAATAAATCTATATATCCTTTCAATTTACATATTAAATTGTTTAATAAAATAAAAATTTTCATCAACCATTCTTATTTTAAATTGTTTGAGAGCCTTCTGAAAGAAATTTTTGTATTATGACATTGTCTAAGTCTATTTTTGAAACTCAAGAGATGAGATGTTGCCGAGTTAAATTATTTAAAAGTGATTATTTAAGCATATAATCCATGAGAGTCTAATGTATTTTTATTCTTAAATGCAGGTCTTAAAATTAATTTGTGTGTGACTACAGAATAAATAAATTTTTGTTATCTTTAAATTTCTCATAAATATAAAATTATTAGATTTGAATTTACTACGCAAACATGAAAGAAAATTTTAAAATATAAATCCTGCACTTTAAACTCTTATGAAATGTTTATATTGAGTTTTAAGTTAAACAATTTCACTGTTTCTTACTCTATCAGACTGCAGAAGAACTCGGTATTTTTTACAAAAGCGCTAATGTAATGATTTCGGTAAAATTGACAATTAAATATAGTTTTATAATATGAATTAAAATTTGGTAAATATGGTTCATTAAGCTTGTCGCATGTGATAGTTTAGACATTTACAGAGATTAGAAGACCACAACTTAGAAGATATTTTCCCTTTAAACAAGCCTCTAATTCCAGGAAAAAGAGATCAGCTGTCACAAAGATGGCATCCTGAGTGTTAGAAACTAGAAATTTGTGGCACTGAGTAAGCAAGAATAGCAACAGATACGGCGGAATATTCTCGATCAGTTTTAGGCTATGGGACCGAAGATATAGAATAGAACTACATAAAATAGGTGTATGAATTGTTTGTAAAAACTGTATTAAAAAATAAAGAAAACTATACTGTCAAAAAGGCTTCCTCATAACAAAGCGAAAATTTGTCAAAATAGCTCCGAAGCATACATGATCGAATTTGAAAACCCAATGTATTATTATTGAGTAAAGTGACAAGAAAATTAAAACAGCATATACTCATTTTAGAGAAAAATGCTTAATCTCAAAAATGATGCAGACGGGAAAACTTGGAGAAAGATGTTCATTGGCTGCCTGAAAAATTCCAATCAAAGTCCTTCGCGTTCGATCCAAATTCTCAAAAGGCTAATTAATAAAATTTGACTAATTTGATACGCTTTATAAAGACGAAACTACTATAAATTTATAAGCAATTTATAACTTAACAAAATGTTTATAATTCTAACACTAAATCTTATTTTCAAAGATAAAGGGCTTTAAATACATTGTTTGCATAAAAAATATTATTTAAGAACATAAACAAAATATATATATATTTATCAGCAACGTTCGCGAACTTTTGCTTTGTATTCCTATTTATTTGCGATTATTTTTAATAAAATAATTATTAAAAACAGATATAAAAACAAAGAAATATTAATCATTATATAAGAAAAAAATGACAGCTTACTTTGCTTAAAGGATTGAGTCATTCTTTTTCTATGATGTGACATTCGATACATAGGTGATATAAAAATGCTTGCCAGTGTAGTGAAATCAGTAAAGTGATGAATTGGCCGAGTGGTAAAAAAAGTTCTCCTGAAGCACTGTTAGCTAATACAAAAAAAACTAACTAGCTAGAAAATATTGATACACGCTGACTTCTGACGAAAAACAAAAAAAAACGCATAGCAAACTTTCCAAATTGCTCCTCGAAGTCAATTTCTAAATGTCAATAGGTAAGTTAATCTCAAAATAATTTGAAATACTTTTACGATTAGTAAATGGCAGATATTAAATCTCTTTTTAAAGTTAAAAAAATTGAGCTTTCTATTATTATATAATCTTAAAACAAGAAATTCAAAATAAATGAAGGAGTTGAGACAAACTCATGATAAGCCTCAATTTAAAATTGAAGAGGGGAATGTAATGTTTCTACTGGGAAAAAAAAGAAATTTTTATGAAGGAAGTAAGATGTCACGTATAAAGCCTTGGATGCATAAAGTAACGACACGCCGCCATCTTGGTGACTGCAACTCTCAGTGTAGATGCACAGAGTTACACAGTTTTAATTCTTATACGCCACTTCTCATTGAGCAATATATTCATATTCTTGAAGAAGATAACTTAAATATTCAATATTTATTATTTTAATACTTTATTTTCTCTCTCTGAAATTACATGCTTTTTATTCTTTTCAATGAAATAATACCTTATCTACAAATAAAAACTTTCTCATTTCGTCTTTTATAATCTGCTATAACTTTTTTGTCTAAACTGTTTGTACTCGACTGCTATGCTCAGTATGCGCTCGAGCGGTTACCATTTTTTTTTCCGATTGCTGGGATGTTTCTAGAGGACAGGGTTGGGCAGCGTACACTCATTGGGCAGTGAGCAAAAAAAAAACTTACAGGAGGTGGACAAAATAATGAAAACACTTCTAAACATTGTTTTCATATTTCTTCAGAAATACTTAACGAATTATTTTTCAACTTCAGAAGTGTTAATCATGCTATTTTTCTTAAATATCAATGAATTTAAATGCCTTTAGAGGTTTGAAAAACCGACAATAAATTACAAACGAAAAATAATGTTTTTGAACACACTATGACAAAAATGTGTAACAATGGATTTGTAACTTGTGACAGTTATTTTGGTTATTATAAGTAATAATTACATAAAATTTCGTAAGTGCAATTTTAATATTTATGGAAATATGAACATTTTTATAAAAAAAATAATAATTTTTTGTCTTACGTTTTTTCGCCAAGACTTTTAAAATATTCAAGAACAATTCAAAATTGATTGCAAAATCTTTGCCTTAAACTTTGTAAAATTCGTTTAAAACTGCGCCAGATATCAGTAACTAAGCTAGTTCTTTTATTCTGCACATAGGCGGGGAAAATTTTTAAAAACAATCTTTGCTTTTTTTTAATTTTGTAGTAAATGGTATTTGCAACTAATGAATAAAGTTGGATTTAAATAGTTTAAAAATTTTAAAAGTTTCGCAGAATTTTCAAAGTAGTTTTCGTACTTTTTAAAAGAAAGCTCAAAAGGATAAGAGATTTTCTACAAATATCATTTTCTATCAGACAGAATTTAATAACAAATGATAATACCATACAACAGACATTCATACACCAAAATGTGATTTATTAAGGAAAGAAAATAGGCAAAAAAATATACTTTTATGGAGGATGATCCCCAACAATACCGGGGTCCTTTTTAATAAATCTTGCTTCATAGTACAAAATTAAATATGTCCAAAACCCATATTATTCTGAAAATTATTCTTATAAGTAATAATTACTATAAGTACGAAAACTACTTAGAAAATTTATTGAAACTTTTTTAATTTTTAAGTTATTCAAATCAATTTTTATTAGTTGCCAAATACGATTCACAACGGAAAATTATTCACAACAGAAAGAAAAAAAGTTTTTTAATTTTTCCCACGAATAAGCAGCATAAATGAGCCACTGTAATTGCTTATATCTTGCTCAGTTTTAAACGAATTTTTCTCAGATTTCCCAGCAAAAATTTTATAATTAATTTCAAATTGCTCTAAGACTTTTGTTTAGTTTCATTGAATGTTTTTAAGGTTATAACAAAAACACTTTAGACAAAAAAATTAGTTTTCATTTAAATGTCCATATCTTCATAAATATTTAAGCTACATATACGAAGTTTTGCATAATTACTACACATAATAACCAAAATAAATGTCACAAGTTACAAATCAATTGCTACAGTTTTCGACATAGTGTGTTCAAATACATTATTTTCCGTTTGTAATTTATTGTCGGTTCCTCAAGCCTCTAAAAGCTTTAAACTTCATTGATATGTATGAGAAATCACATGGTCTAAGCACTTTTGAAGTTATGAAATGATTCTGTTAGTATTTCTGGAGAAATGTAAGAAAATGTAAGACTACAGAAGCGTTTCCATTATTTTATCCACCCCCTGTAAATATGCTTTGTTACGATAAAAAAAACAATCAATAGTAAATTTTTTACCTATGAAAAAGCAATTTAGGTAGATTAATCAATCAAAGCTGTGTTGCTAACAAACAGCACTAAGTGAGAAATTGACACTGATTTAGCTGCAATTTTCAGTTACAAATAAAAACAAATATTAATTCGATAATATTTTATTGTATGTATTTTTCATAGATTTATGAATTTTAACTTAAATGCTTCACAAACTATCAGACAATATTTTAAATTAATAAGCAAGTCTTGTAACAATTATTTACTAGAAAGTTGAAAATAAATTATCCAATCATTACGTTTTCTTCGAGATTTATTTCTAACGGGACAAAATTCTATCGAGGGATTCATTTATTTTTCCTACGAAATTACATTATTATTCTTAAGAACTGAAGATATGTAAAGATCTATAGAAGTTAATGTAACTTTACTAAATCAAACGTGAAACTAAGACTTTAATTAAATAAATTAAAGTTTTATCGTCATGTTTTCTCCGTTTTAAGTGGTTTGCTGCCTTTATTTACGCTAAGAAAAGACTTTCTGTTGTGTTAGGTTCAATGGTTACGCTCTATTTTTGTTTACGAAGTTAAGATACCGTTGGCAATAAAAAGAATTTATTTCAGTTGAATAAAGTGAAAGAGGAATTCCAGCTTTGAAAAGTATAATAAAACCATGGTGTTAATTGTAAAGAAAATATTTTGTTGAAGGATTATTATTGAATGCAATATAATATTTGATCCTTTGATTTCAAAATCAGCTTAATCCATTTTAAATTTTTGCATAAATGTCCGGTTAATAATTAATAAATAATATGATCTATTTGATGCTTTGGCTTTAAAACCAGCTCTATCTAATTTTTTAAAAAATAAATCAAAGTCAGATTGTAATTAAGTAAAACAGGCGAGGCATTTTATTTCTAAATTAGCTTAATCCATTTTCAGAAAATTTACTGAAGTGACAAAAAACATCTTTTATATTCGCATAAAAATCAATAAAAAGAATTTATTTTAGTGGAATAAAGTCAAAGAGGAATTCCAGCTTTGAAAAGTATAATAAAACCATGGTGTTAATTGTAAAGAAAATATTTTGTTGGAGGATTATAATTAAATGTAATATAATATTTGAGCCTTTGGTTTCAAAATCAGCTTAATCCATTTTAAATTTTTGCATAAATGTCCGGTTAATAATTAATAAATAGTATGATCTATTTGATGCTTTGGCTTTAAAACCAGCTCTATCTAATTTTTTAAAAAATAAATCAAAGTCAGATTGTAATTAAGTAAAACAGGCGAGGCATTTTATTTCCAAATTAGCTTAAACCATTTTCAGAAACTTTACTGTAGTGACAAAAAACATCTTTTATATTCGTATAAAAATCAATAAAAAGAATTTATTTTAGTTGAATAAAGTCAAAGAGGAATTCCAGCTTTCAAAAGTACAATAAAACCATGATGTTAATTGTAAAGAAAATATTTTGTTGGAGGATTATAATTAAATGTAATATAATATTTGAGCCTTTGGTTTCAAAATCAGCTTAATCCATTTTAAATTTTTGCGTAAGTGTCCGGTTTAAAATTAATAAATAGTATGATCTACTTGAAACTTTTGCTTTAAACAGCTCTATCTAATTTTTTTTAAAAAAACATCAAAGTCAAATTGTAATTAAGTAAAATAGGCGAGGCATTTTATTTCTAAATTAGCTCAATTAATTTTCAGAAACTTTACTTAAGTGACAAAAAGCATCTTTTATCTTGGCATTTATATTGTAAGTAAGTGGTTTTGATATTTTTGAAAGGACCAAACTTTTTATCATTGAGTTAGTTTCCGTTGACCAAATGATAACTTTCATTAAAATTATAAGAGAACGATCTTGAATCAAAGTTGATTTTACACATGAGACAGATAATGCTTTTTATTTCATTTCTTAAAGCTTCTGTGAAACGAAACCGCAGTACCTGACATATTTTGAATTTAACTTGAATTTGTTATAAATTTTTAAATATTTACAAATTTCAAAGCTTGCTTAACAAACTTAACAGAATTTAATTTTGTAGATATAAGAAAATTTAAAACTTTTAAAAACAAATTTTTTTAATGTTTATAAATTTAAATTTTAAGTATAATTGGATCAAAATAAATTATCGGTTTTCGAAAACTAGACAGAGTTACAATTTAACGTGTTTGTAATAATGTCAAAAGATATAAGTGCGCATACATTTTCAAAAAAAAACTTGCAAGAAAATAACTCTAAAAAATGAATTATGGTTCATAAAATCCAAATCCTTCGCATTGAAACATTTTTTTATTTACTATAGAATTAGTATTAATACTGTACTTTGAAATATATTATTAATATACTTTGAAACATTTTAATTAAGATTTTATACAACAAGATGATTGCAACTCCCTAAACAAAGTTTGAACATGATATTATCATAATGAAATTACTTTATAATTCTTTTTGAATCTCTATAATAATATTCACATCATTTGATATCAATTACGAGATTTTGAAAAAAAGCATAATTCTATTTCGAAAAGAAAAGCATCCTCTGCTAAAAGTTAGTTAAAATTAAATAAAAGATTTTTCTTAAATATTAAGAAATGCTATTTCTGAATTTTAGATTTGTAATAATATATATCTGTAGCTCATTTGTCTAATCATAGTAATTTGCACGAATTTTACATTTTGTTTATCTAAAAGCAAATTCTCTAAAAGTAGTTAAGCAGTCAATTAATATTTTTATAGATTTATTAATACCAAGTTTGATTTATTTTATATGGTATCAATACCCAACTGTATATTTATGCATCTTCAGGATGTATCATTAAATATTGTCTGATTTCAAGATTAACATTGTAAATCAATGGTAAAAAGACAGCTAACTCACTAAGAAGTCTTGATCACTTCGAAATGTGTTATTTTATTAAAAGAGCGTTTTCTGATACATTAAAAGTAAAATAGTAAAAGCTCTAATAGTTTGATGACAAAGATTTCTAAGTAAGGAATGTTTATTTTGAGTTGAAATATGAAATGCAGTAGAAACAGCAGTATTATATTTTTAGAAATCTAATTAGCTAGTAAGAATAATTAACAAAGAAACATTGAAATAATAATTTAATACTTTTTTATTTCAAAAGTAGACCTGTAACTTCCGTATATTAAAATCTAATTTTTTGTTGATTCTCTTAAATCTTTTATACGTCTGACATATCTAACAATCGAACAACTTCGATTTTCTAAGTTTTAATCTAATAGTTTTATCTCATTTATCTCGTTTAAAATTATTTTATTCTAAGTAAATCGAAAAGCAGTATATTAATTGAATCATTTCATTTTCTCGTTCAAAAAGTCATCAAAATAATGAAATCTTGGAAGATTTAATGATAATGTGCTGATTCAAGTGAAGAACCAATCAAAACTCTAATGGAGAACACGGCTGCAATCTCAAGCTTTCGGTCAGGCAGAAATAGAAAGGTGCGTGCTCTCCTTAATAATTACCTAGGAGACTGTTGTCTTCCAGATAGTCTCCCACTTGTCTGACTGAATTGGCCAATAAGAAACGTCGTGCATCAGTACAAAATAAATCCCCAGACAATATAATTTCGAATCGATAAATAAAGCTTTCAACCTAAGTACTGTCTTAAAAACGTATTTATTATAAAGACAATTTTTTCCTACATTTAGAAGTGGAAAACATTTATTTTTGGAAAAAACGCTCTATATTTCCAATTCAAAATTCTCAGAAAAAAACATCTTCAGGAATGAGTGTTTTTTGTAAGGAATTTGAAAAGCATTCCTAGGAATCTGGTTATCCTAAATAATAACGTTTCAAAATGGTACTTTAAAAATTTAAAAATAAATTTAATTTGTCTAAAAATAATATTTATAATGATATTATATTCTGGTTAGATATCAAAATTAATAAATCCGTATTTTTAAGAAGGATGTACTGAAAAGGTATACACAGTTTTATTGAGTTATCTTTTTAAAAAATGGTACATGAATTTGATCCAAAGACATAAATGTTTATGCTAATGTTAAAATAAAAAATAATTGTTGCCTTTATAAAGGTTTGGATATTTCTTTGCTTTATTATAAATAGAATTTTAGGTGATCATATTGTAATTGCCTAAGCTAAGTACACGTATTAGTAAATTGATATGATATAGAATTTGTGCCTCGATATTTGGATGAGATATAATTTTAAAAATTTAAAATAGCATAAAACTTAAAATTTTATATCGTAGTATTTTACAAGTGGTTTGAAATTATTTTTAAAAGTCAATTAAACTTTTATGTTTACTACTTATTATATTAAAAACTTAGTATTACATGTATTCTAGCTGATTTAAGGTATAACATGAAACCTATATCCTCGTATGTTAGTTTCCTTATGTTGCTGAAACATTAAAAACAATATTTAATTTTATTTATTTCTCAAAAATTATTAAACTGCCCCATTGTTAAATTTTAAGGAAAAATCCACATTAACCAGGAATAAATTTTAAATGTTGAGTATTATGTCTCATCAGTATACTTCTTTTATAAATTACATTAGCATGCAAATTATTAATTCCCAATCATTTGGCAAAAATACGAATTTTTAAAAACCCACAATTTTTTTCAATCGCTCGATTTATAAATATGTGTTGTTGAAACATTTAATTTATTATGCATCCAAACAAATACATCAACTTTCTAGAGTTAAAAGCTTGATCTCACTATGAAAAAGATAGCGACTAACTTCTTTTTAATAAAATCATTAAATTACAATAAAAGAATAACATCCTAAACATTTTAAATTTAAACTGTTTTAAAGAATTATATGAAGCCTGTTTCCACATAATTTAGCCATGTTTATAAGCTGGCTTACAATACTAAACATAAAAAATTATAATACTTACAATAATAAGCATAAAAATTTTATTTTCTTATTCTCATTGCAAAATTATTAAATAACCCTATCAAAATGACCAATTCAGAAATATTTTTAACTTCTTTCAAGTTCAAATACTAAATAACATGTCATTTTTATCAATACATTTGTTCTATAACTTCCTAAAGGAAGAAATTTATATTCATTTCTCAAGAACTCTACAGCAATATATAATTTTATGAGGTTGACGTTTCTTTCTTCCTTTAAAATCTTTGTAATAAGATAAATCAAAATAAATATTTCGAATCATGACATTAATCGCTTTGAGAATCACTTTTAAGAGTTTTAATAAAATGAATTCAAAAATACTTCTAAATAATAATTTAAATGGTGTAATTAAATCTAAACCTATTAAACGAATTATTCATTTAAATCTTTTTACTTCTTTATAATATAAAAATTTAAGTATCAAGAAATTAAAATAAATGCATACATTATAAAAAATTAAAATATGAAAATAATAGAGGCTGTCAATTTAATTTCTTAACTTTGGATAAGAGTCAAATTTCATTAAGTTTAGTACTTTTTATTAAAATTGCTATAATAAATTCTCAATTAAGCAATTGAGTTCTTAGGCTTATATTTCACAAGTTCTATTGAAAAACAAAATATAAAGTTTAAAAGCGGATAGGACTAATTTAGATTGAATACATTACAGCTTTATTATTCAGATGCCGTTGAAAAGGAAATTTATCGTAATATTCACTGACAAAATTAATGTCAAAAACTCTATTTTTTGAAGAAAAAAAATTAAAATGGTGTTAAAAATTAAAACAAAATGTGAGTCACCAATTAAGTGTCGATTTCTCTGACCTCCAGACAAAACTGACAGGCACCATCAGATTATTAACTGTCATCTAAACATTATACTTTCAAGAGTAATCCAGCTTATTACCAAGGCTGACTAGATTACTGGTACAATGCATTTGATTAACTAAACTTCAAACATTCCAGAAAATCGAGATACATTTGACTTGTTGGAAACGATCAAACGCTCTCCAAGTCGGGGCAAATCGTTGCTAATCAAATAAATAATTTTTTTTCCAATGGCAAGAGTTACAGAAAGACCTCTACACCACAAAAAGGGGAGGAACAAATGAGAACATAAATAGAAAAAAACATAACTGGCGTAGCCAGAAAAATCTATGAACTATGTAAGTCCCTTGCGCTCCAGTAACGGTTGCTCAAAGCTATGTTCTTTAGTGCCGGGCAACGGCGAAAGTAGTCTCCATTCATCTCTTCTTGGAGGTAACAGGAGGGTGCAGAAAAGGACATGTCCAATAGGAATTCGATGAGGATGTTTAAGGAGGTAGTCGTGTCCTGTGACTAGTCGAAACAAGGCGATTGCTTTACTCTTGGCCGCATAGTGAAATCTTGGAGATTATCCCACCAGATCTTTCCGAAATTTCTCTCCATGATTTGGTTTAAAGTGAGATCCTTAATCTTTTTTCTTGATTAGGAGCTTAACATTATCAAGGACAGCTTTTATTGATGTTTGTAAGATAGAAGCCCCATGCTTTGCGAGGTAGTCTGCTGACTCGTTACCAGCTATACCGACGAGTTCCGGGATCCACAGCAGAACAATTTCTTCATAGAACCCAAACAGGCTCTGCAGAAGTTTGTAGCATTCGAATATGTTAGAGGAGGCAGGAGTTAAGTTTGAGTTCATAGCAAAGATCGCCACTTTTGAGTCAAAGAAAATAACAAACCTTTCAAAACTGTTCAGATGATAGTGTAACTGTGACAGCCCTGTCACAGTGTAACTGTGACAGGGCTACACAAACACAAATTGCTGTAACCTCATCATCAAAAGCAGTTGTGCAATTTCCAATTGTAAAATAAAAGGAGAAAAGATAGCTACAAGCCCCTGCCCCTGCGTTATCGGTAAACCTCAAAAGAGTTTCATCAGTATAGATGCGTACCCAATCGGGTTCGGGACACAGGGTGTTTATAGCTTCTAGAGCAAGCGCTCTTGAAAAAGAGGTGCCTTGCTCTTTTTTGAAAACTGCTTAGGTGAGTTCAGTGCTGATTCGGATGCCTTGGATCCAAAGGTAGGACTAATGGCTTGAGACAGAAATTTATATCAAGTGATTAAGTTCCAGGCCACCCTGCGCAAAACCACGTTGGGTCTTCAAACATCTTACCGTGCCCGAGGAGAGTTTGGTCATAAGAGAGAGGCATCCAGGTAGCCGCATTATTTTTTTCCCCACAGTAGTAGGGCCCTATCTTGAATAAATTCTATATTTGCCTGTTTTTCGCTATCATAAGCATTGCGTTAATCAGCACTGTTTTCACGGCCCCTGTAATGAATCGCTTATCAAGTAATTCAGTAACAGAGCCAGATGCCATAATCAGAGATTCACAACAGTATGTTATAATGGGCAAAATGAAAAGTTTGTAAGTTTGATTCAAGATACTACTAGGACAGCCCCATCGTGATCCGGTCAGTTGTTTCAAAAGTGACAATTTGTTTGAGACATGATTGACAATATTTTCAGTATGGGCTCTCCAAGATAGTTTTCGATCAAAGGTTACAACTAAATAATTAAACTTGTCGACATCCGGGATAGCGTATCCTCGATATGTGATATCGATATGTATAGCTTGGTGCATCAGGGAAAAACGGACTGAAACTGTTTTGTCCAGGTTGACCTCCATATTATTTTCACCACATCATTGCTCTAAGGCCTGGTTTCTTAGGACAGGACGCCGTCAGCTGGAAATCAGCGCTAACCTCTGATTGGTCCATTTATGAGTTTGATAGTATACGTCATCGAACGCTCATCTTGAACTACAATTGCCGTCCAACTCAACTGCAGTTGGATTACAACGTGACGTTAACCACAGAAGCAATGGCGGACAACATCCTGTTGCACATTGAAATCAGCCAAGATTTTGATTTTGACATTAAACATAGCTTCCTCATTAAACATAGCACTCTTCATTTAGCTCAGCTATAATGTGTTTCTTCTTGGACAAAGTCATTATTTGTTCTCTAAAACACTGGTCGACAATAACAAAATCAATACAAATTCAAAATAAATATTTGTTTACGTTATTAACGCATGCGCAATGAGAGATAATGTCTGCGTTGGACCGACTGCTCACGCTGAGCTAACAAAAAAGTATTTTTTTTGGCGTCAGATCTACGTCAACTTTCCGCTGACACCCAGATAAGGCGCTAGTTCTAAGAAACCAGGCCTTGAGCTAACAAACCAGTATTTTGTTGGCGTCAGCGTGACGTTGACGTCCCGATGACGCCCAGATAAGGCGCTTGTCCTAAGAAACCAGACCTTAAGACCTCTAAAGCAAAATTCAAGCCATGACTAATTTATGCAGCTCGTTTCCTGGAGGATTCAAACCATATCACGAGGTCATCAGCATAAAGCAGGCATCTAATTCCAGGAATTGTTTTGAGTTGGTGGAAAAGATCATTGATGTAGATATTGAAGAGGATGCAACTGGATATTGAACCCAGAGGTAATCCAGTTTTTAGAACACCATATTTGGAAAAATCTCTACCATACCTAATCCTACATATACGCTGGTAGCTAAAACCACGGAACCATCTAAACATGTTGTTCGCGATACCAAGATTGGCTAGCTTTAGCAAGAGTTTGTCAGTACAAACAGTGTTATAAGCAGACTTGAGATATATGAAAAGCACTGTACGTATTTGGCTTTTATCCGAAACATTTTTGATAGTAGCTGAGAAAATCTACCTGTTGATTGGTAAATCTGAATCGGCCTTTCCTCTGTAAAAAAACTATTGGTTTCAAGGAACCAACTGAGTATTTTAGTTACTATTCTTTCCATCGTTTTTTCAATAATGCTGTAAGAGAGTTTGGTTTGTAACTTTACAGTCTCTTTGGATCCTTATCTTTTTTATGGAATGGTATAATTGTGGCTCGTAGCTACTGAGAGGGTACAGTTTTAGAATCCCAAATTATAATAAACAGCCTTAAGAGAGTTTTCAACGCACAAGTTCTCAGATGTTGAAGGAATCCAGAATGTATGCTGTCTTCACCGAAGATTTTCCCCTTTTAAGGCAAGCAATAGCCTGAATTATTTCTTCCATGGGGAGGGATGAATTGAAATGGGATGTGTAGGTGGTCATCCATCAAAACCGGTGACAAGAAATTTAATTTCGAGTTTTAATAGCTTTGACGATACTCTAGAACGGTTATTCTTTTGATGGGTGTTAGTAAAGTGTTTGACGAAGGCATTCGCAATTTCCATGACTGATGTGATAGTTTTGTTTGTAACTTGAAAGCGTTGTTTAGGAACACTTCTACCTTCGTTTTTGATACTAGAAAGGAATTTAAAACTTTCTCCCCATCTTTCTGATAATTGGAGCCAACTATGAAGTTATTAAAGGATTTTCGTTTTTCGACGAGCACAGTTTTTCTAAGCAACACCGATCTCTTTCTTCACATCTGAAAGTCTGAAAATCTTTGTGTTAGTTCAGCTTTTCTTCTTAGTCAGTTACACTTGGTTTTCATGTATTTGAACTCCTCCAACCAAAAACATTTATATTTCATAACTCTTCCCCTGGATATACTTTTTTGCACAATGCAGTATCTTATCAGTAATAAGTTCACAAGTTTTGCTTGAATGCAGGGTTAAATCAATGTGGTCGGAGTTATATTCTTGTTCCATCATTGAGGTAAATATACTCCAATTCGCTTTCTTTAAATTCCACGAAGTTCTAGAGATTGATGTTGGCCTCATACATTGAGAGCTAAAAGAAATTTCTGCTATGACTTGGCGGTGACTAGAACCCGGGTCGTCAATGGCGAAACGTTTTGTGTATTCACCAATATCTGAAGTCACCAGTGGAAGATCAGGAGAGTTGCACGTTCCTTCATAGTGTAGATATGTATGAGGATCACTGTGATTATCGATTAGTTCGAAAATGCTAGAATTCAGAAGATCTCTTCTCTCCTTCCAGCTTCGTTAGTGTCGTTACATCCCCATATTGGTGAATGAGCGTGAAAATCTGTGCATATTAAGCGTCTCCACAAGCTCTGCTCTCTTGGGCTGAGACAGGCCACCAGCATTCCACTGCAACACACGTAAGGCTTCTCTTGATGGTATCACATTCAAAAACTAGACAGAGTTGTAGAGCACTCATCCACAAAAGCGTTACTAGGGTGCACGATGAAGGGGTAAATCCACGTTGCACCCCAATAAATTAATATTAAATTCTTCATCGGTTTTGCCCCATTTAAAATCTTTAAATTTTTATTTTTTTATTTGTTTTAGCAATTCTTATATTTTGTCCTAATGGGAAGAGTGTTAGCGCGCTCCTAACACTCCAACAGCTTTCTAATTGTAATTTATGGTGTTGAAGTTCATAATAATCAAATTAGTAAATTGAGTCTGTTTCATTTTTTTTTGAATGATATACATGAGTCGTTGTGACTCAGAGAATTGAGAGTTCGCTTATCAATGAGTAAACCCAAGTTTGAATACCAGTGGTGGCTGATTAATACAAATTTTTCTCCCTGCTCGCACATTCGATTCTTTCGAAAAATTGCTGCTCCCTTCACCACTTTAACAATTTTGTTACAGTTGGAGATAAAATTAGCATTTCCATCCTCTTTAAACTTAAACTTATTTCAAAGATCCACGCTGTTCAGTTTCAGAGGACTCCATCCCATGTTGACATCTATGGCAATGAGCAAGTGGATTGCTTTGCTAAGGAGAGTTGTTGTCACTCTACAGCTTCCACTTCAGTCCTTACCTACTCAGAGCATCAATCTAAATGTAAATCTGAAATTTCAAAGGAGTGTAAGACCCCTTCTTGCCACCACTCCTATGCAGGCAAAGAGTCGAACTTTTCGTTCTTTGCCTGCAGCAACAGAGCCTCAAGAACGACTTTTTCAAGATTGACAAGTGGACATACAAAGAGTCTCGTTACTTGAGGGCAGGAGAATCTGCAGAACACGTCCTGAACTGCTTGGGTCTTTCTAGGGAGAACTTATACGCTTCTTCCCATCTGGTTTTTGATTTTTTTTTTGTGGGATAACGGGGTCTAATGGATCTTGTCTGACTTCTTTGAACAGTTGGAGGATAAGCCACAATAGCACAACAATGCTGACGTAAAAATATCCTTAGTAATAGATGGATCATGGGTTAAAAAACCCTTACCAACGGAGTAAGCGTAGGAGAAGTTTTCGTGGCTTTCTTCTACCTGAAATGCAAGTGGTTCCATCAAAAAGTTTCCACTAATTTTATTTTGTCTCAATCCTGGAGTTCCGTTGTCTTCTAGGCTGGGTTCAAAATTACAAGGCTACGAAGTTGAACATTGATAGATGTAAACTCAGAATTTCACAGGTTGTCCAACGCCGGTTATAAAATAAAATCATATGCTTGTTTCACTTTCTCAACAAATTAATTTTGATGCAAATCAGTATGAAAGTTTTTTTATAAATATTTATATTAATTTTATAAAAATTTCAATACCTGGTAACAAATAAAATTTCTGAGAAATACAAATCTCATTTCATTATAAGTTTTAATCGAAAGCAGCATGCTCATAAATCTTTACATAAGACACATGAGATCTTTTAAATATTTTTCAAATAACCTAACATTTCTATCAATTCGATGAAATCTTTATGATCTTCCTTGCATCTAACATTGTTTTTTCATTTCATTCAATACCCTCATTGAATTTGGTTTATAAAATAGATAAATGGAATAATTGATTCTTGTTTACATGTGGGCAAATGTAAACTTTTCATAGCCTCGTGAATTTTCAGAAGCAGGGCCATACCACTGCAAGCGTAAGATTATTTTAAAGGTAAATATTTTTAAGAAAGCCATTATTTCTACAGTACATATCACTTAAAAAATATTTTTAATAGACAGTGAAAACTTATAGAGCATAAACTAATGTTTTTAATGCAGTTGTTAAGATGCAATGTAATATGCTGCATATCAAAATTACTTAAGCTTAATTAGCCTTGCACAGTATTGTAGTTATACAAGTTTGAATAATTAAAATTTAATTTTTGTTACTCGCAGAAATAAAAGTCCTATTTTTATCAACTCACCAATCCTTGACCTCTATATTTCGTTTTTTTTTAAATAGAAATCATACTTTTTTTACGAAACTGTTTCCTTACACTCTAAGAAAGCTCTCAAACATTTCTTTATCATTTCAAAGACGATAACGCTGTATGACAAAATGTTACAGTAGCTAGTGTGCTCGCGGCTCAAATAATTTCTTTGGTTCAATTACCAGCGATGACTGAGTATTGATTAACTCATGTTATCTCAATCAATCATTTTCATTGATGTGTAGCTGTGTAACACTAAGCCAAATGCTTTTGATACGTATCCTCACACAAATGAATATAATGATCAGTTCCATTTTGAAGAAATATTTTTAAGGAGCATTTATCCGGCAATGGTTTTGTCAAAACCGAAGAAATATCTTCAATTTTAAGAGTTAATTTTTATAGCAAATATGAAGTATGTTTTTTTTTCTAATTTCATTGCAATTCTTTATTGTACTAAAAGCACAATATAAATTAATATTTTAAACATCATCACCTTGTTTATTTCTTACCCTTTTTGAATTAAATGATTTTATATTAATGTAATTTTTTTAATGCCAGAAATAATGATTTCGTATTAATAGCATAATAACGTGACCCATTTATCAACTTCATGTGAACTAACTCATTGAGAGATGTTAGGAGCAATTTCATCTCTCTTATCCAGTATTCCTATCAAGTGCACCAACATAAATAATAAAAGTTTTCAAATAACATAAGATTGCTTCAATATTACAGCGTCTGTCAAAAACATCCGATTGTATCGGCTTCTGAACAAACTCGTAAAAGATTATTCAACGTTATAAGTGACAGAAAATCTCTCGATGGCGAGGTTTTTGGCGATAACTGGCAGTCATTTTGGATAATAAGCTTTTCAGAAAAGCTTTAGTTATCTCTCATCGAATCTATAGTGAAAGAGTATCATTTGCGATCAATTCTTTCCTAATACTGGATTGTTAGTATGAAGTTTTTTTAGAAGCAGCTTGAGTTGGGGTTGGAATACAGTGTAATGGGAAAAAAGTTCTTTCTTTATCGACATTTTTTTTTTCTTTTCTGTTCCTATAAAAGTTATTAGGAAAAAAAGATTTAAAAAAAAGGCAACAACAACTGAGTAAATAGGAAGTACGTTATGTGATTATCATTTTTTTTCGAGTCAGCATTTTAGAAAACCTCTGCTTTCAAAAAAAATAATACTCACATATTTTTCACTTCATTTTAAAACTTTTTAATTTATAAACTATGTCTAACATTTTTATAGGGTCAAATGGGACAAAAAAAGTGACAAAAACAGTTCATTTTTCCATATTGAAAAATTTAAACCCGTTCTGTACAATTTCACATTATATCTTCAAAGAAAACATTATATTGTATTGGAGGAAATCATTTTCATTAAATAATTATTTTATAAAATCTTCTTACATTTTAAAAACTTCTTTTGGATTGTTTATTTTTATTCCTTTTTGATTGTATTAAGTTTTTCAAGGTTGTCATGCTGGTTAGAATTATTTTTTATTGAGCAAACATAATATCTGATGATAACATGATAATAAGAAATATTTTTTAGACACAATTTTTAAAATATAACTTGGAATTTTATTTTTCTTCATACCCGCTCCACTGACCACAGAGCTGACGTAAAATATCTTCAATGGTAGAAGGAGAATTGATTTAAATCCCCTTGCCATCAGGGTGGCTGTGGGTCGTTTTCGTGGTTTTCCTCTTCGTGTAACACAAATGTAAATTAATTCAATAAGAAAATCCTCCACTAAGACTAGCTTGTCACAATGCTTAATCCAGGAGTTCCCCCGTCCACTGGGTTGAATTCAATATTAGAAGATTAAAGAGTTGAACAGTGATAGTCGTAAACACAAAAAGGGTGGGCTGTTTAACTTCAGTTAATAAAGTAGAATATAAAGTTGATCGCCCTAACATTACAGTTTCGTTCAATTATATAAGATCAGTATGGTTCTTTTCTTGTTTTTGCTTAAAGCAATATTTCAATTACGAAATAAATGTTTTTACTAGATATTTCAAAAGTTGAAACCTAACGTGTCTATAAGAGCTCTGCTTTCACATTTCCTACGTTAAAATTGGATAACATTTTCACATTTTGCTCAAACCTACTTGCTGTCATTTGCTAAAAACTGAAACCATTTTTATTATTTCATTACACAATACACAGCATTGATTAAACAGCACATACACACATTGACTTATGCAATTTTATGTTTAGATAAGATTTTTTTTTTCATAATAATTCATTTATGACATAATTCAACCGACCGAGGGATATAGTTAGAAAAGGAAATATTAAGTATAATTTTAATTATCTTTCTTTAATATTCACAAATATACTAATTATTGATATTTTTTCCACCCGGCAATAACTTTCGAACACAAATAAAACAATAAGGTACTTACTCAAGAAGCACGAAAGAAATTTAACTATTAGATTTTAGATTCATTTATGCATTAACTTTGTAATTTTTCTTCTCGAAAATTCTTACGTATTCTAAAATCTGCATTTTCAGAAAGGTAATGCAGTGGGGCGCATATATATCATTTTTAGATTTCTTCAGAAAAAAAAAATTTTTCGTAGTTTGTGAAACTTTTTTTGAGCCTCCAAATAGTTTTTTGTCTGCTTAAAGTAAAGTAATTTTTAAAAAATTTCAAAAAATACAATATAAAAATACGTAGATGTTTTAGGCTGTTCTAATGAAGTCACAGGAGTTTCTTAAAATTATCAAGTACTATGAATCTCACTCTAATAAATCGAGAAAATTATGGCTTTTATTTTTTGAAATTGATAGTAAAAAGCTTTATAATACTCTATTCAAGTTGAACTAAGACCTTGCTGCATTAAATAAAATTATGATTCAACTTGGAGCATATTAACAACTTATGAAGGTTAAGGCAGATTCCCAAGATAATACATTTGATTTAAAGTAGAAATATTATAGTCCATTGCTAAACCAATTTTTCTGAGTGTTAAAAATATTACTAAATAATTATATAAACCATCCTACTATAATAGAAGAGACACTTTCTGTTTTTAATATTTTTTTTAATTTCTCAAGAAATACTTAGAGGACTAGTAGTGTTTAGATCATGTGATTCTTCATACTTAGCAATACATGTTAAAGCTTTCAAGAGTTTGAAGGACCGACAGTAAATTCCGAAGGAAAACAAATGTTTCTAAACACCATATGCCAAGAATTCAATCAATAAGCTTGTAACTTGTATCAATTACTTTAGTTATTATGTTAAATATCTGCATAAAATTTCGTAAATCTACTTTAAATGTTTATGCAGATATGAACATTTTTATAAAAAAACTAATAAAATTAAACAAAATTTTTGGAGCAGTTTAAAATTAATTACAAAGTTACTGCTTTAAAATTTGAAAAAAAAAATTGTCGGAAATTAAGCAAGACATGAGTATTTAAAGAAGTTCTTTTGTACTGGGGGCGGAAAAATTTTTAATTATTATTTCACAATTTTATAGCGAATGGCTTTGGCAACAATTAAAAAAAAGTTTAATTCATCTAAAACGTAAATTTAATCTTAAAAACGTAAAAAATTTCAAGCCATTTTCTAAGTAGTTTCTGTACTTTTTTAAAGAAAGCTCAAATGATAAGGAGTATAATTTTGTTTTTGATGTCCGGTTATTATAAGGTAGTGTAATTTGCAATTCTCATATTAAAATTTGTTGAAAACCTCTGATTATTTTGAGTTGTTTTCAAACCTCTAAAAATTTTAAACTTTATTGCAAAGTATGAAAAGTCGCAGGAACTAAGCACTTCTAAAGTTACAAGGTTGTAAGTGATGTGAAGTAATGCACTTTTTTCAAGGGGACGTCTTACCTAGAAATACCGAATTCCCTTTTTTTAATCTCACCCCTTCCAAGAATAAAGATATTGTGTGGATTTCTTTTCCTGTCAGGCGAAGTTAAAAAATTGGGAAAGTCGCAAACGAAGCGGCCCGGACCTCCAATAATTGGAGAGACAAAACTCATTATTTTGAGGAAATACTTCTGTCTTGTTTTAATTTTCTTCAACTTATGACAACATAATAAAACAACAAATGACATTTTTTAGATACAAAATGAGCCCAAAAAGACGCATTGCATGAAAAAAAATATTATTGTTTAGAAAACTAAAATAATTGCAACTCTGTTACCTTTCCCTCCAAAGAGCAATAAAATGCTCTCCTCACCATTTTTAATCTCATGCTCTTTACTGATAAAATTTGATTCTAAAGCACCCCTTGAGTTTCTATACCTTTATACCAACTACAGAGTCATTCCTCTTTAGACATGCATCTATCAAAAAGCAGCCGCCTCATTTTACTCAATGAGAAAATATCCTTCGCTTCTTTAAATTGTATTTATCATTTTTATGGCCCTGTGCTCTTTGTCCTGTCTTTAAAATGTCGGATATCAACAGAACTATTACTTTGTTTGATATACATTCATAAATTTTCCCAACAAGCAATTATTTAAAATTTCTTAGAGATCAGAAGGAATAATAATAGTTCAGTGATCTAAATAGGGAAAGACTCTTGCGAACATTTTTATCGGAATTTTTTTGAAGAGAGAGTTTCACTTGTATTAACGAAAACGCTGATGATCAATTCCAATTTTTTTGACTCATTTAGTTGCAGAATTTAAATCAGTTACTTTTAATCCATAATTTTTGATGAATATAAATTTCTGTTAACTTTGTTTTTGCTTAAATAATTACTCTAACTTAAATCATTAATTGTTTTTTTTTATCAGTCTGATAAATTATTTGTAACAACTTATGTATATAACAAATCACAATTTAATAAAAGAATGGATTTAATTAAATACATACTATAAATATTGCTTTGTTAAAAATATTAGAAAATAGGTTATTATTTAAGCTATTTAAATTTAAGTAAATCATTTAAAATTGAAATGTTTTTTGGTCAATAATATTCTTTAAAATAAAAGATTTATTTTTGTTGTTTCGATCATCCTTTTTACTTACGCAAGAGACTTTCTTATATCGGTTATTTAAGATCAGTATAATCATTTTTTTAAATTAAATTAATTTCCAGTTCAGTGCTTTCATTGCACAAATGTGGTACATGCTGCAGTTTCATATACTTAAAAAATTTTAAAATTTCAGAAGAACTGATAATTCAAAGAGCACCGAAATAATACTATTAAGAATGCATTAAATGAGCTTCAAAGGTGTTTCTTTTTTCTTTTTTTTAAATATACTATTTAATTCTTATATTACATGATAGTCACGTTTTGTAGAGCAGAGCTGAAACATTAAATCAGTTACTTATTTATTCTTTTATATGTGAAATAAACCATATAAGAATTCCCTTATACACCAAGCAATAATTTATATAAATGATGATAATTCTTATCCTAATACAAAAAATTAATATCAACTTACAATTTAAACAGTTAAAATGGGGAAGAAATATTTTTAATACAAAAGTTTCATTAAAAAAATCTATACGATTTTATTATTATCAGTAATAAAAACTGCCTCAGTTAAGAAAACAAAGCATATTTTTAAGAATAGGTCAATTTATTTCGATAACGTGGAGAAAAAAGTTAAGCAAAGTTTATGTGTATTATTTTTTTTATCAAAGTCTTATAGGATAATCAACGCCATTATTTTGTGCTTATTAACTTTTTGCGTTCTCATAAAAAAAAATTGAAATAAAGGTATTAATTTTCTTTCTGAAAATTTTATTACCGAGACTACAAATACTGCCGATAGAGAAAGAAAATTATTACCATCATTATTATTCAATTGGAATATTTCTGTCAATCAATTCAATAATTTTATTTTCTGTTAGAAAGATGACAATTCCGTTTTAAATCAATATATATTAAACAAAAACAAGAAGAGAAAAACACTACTCTTAAAACTGTTTTAAATTTGTTGAATTTTCTTCATTTTTTTCACAGTTTTGAGATTTATATTTTATTTGATCATGATAATCACAACTGCAACCACTATTTAAGAAGTTTATTGTCATATTTTCAAGTATGACAACATGAATAAATCACAATTACGTGACAATACTATTATAATTATTGAAATTTTCACCTAAAAAATCCGAAGCAATTGAAATTCATTGTCAAGACAAACGATTAAAAAGTTTTTTTACTCAGCAAAAGAAAATTATTACTGTCTTCATATTACTTTTAGACTATTAAAAAATAGCTAGTCTCATGTCATAATTGTATTTTCAGATATGATTAGATAATATCGTGTATACATTAACTTACTTGCCCTTCTGATCAGAATTTTTTCAATAGATAAAACATTGAAAAATGAATTCTTTTAAAAATATAACACTATACTTTTAGTACCCAATGCATATTGGTGTAAGCCAACTTCACTTTTATATCAACGTATCTTAAAAAATAATTTCTGGATATTTTCTCAATTATGACTTTTTAACTAAAGGGCACATTTGATACATAAAAACCTTAATACTGTATCTCATTTTTATATAATTTTTTAATATTGTTATCTAATTTTTATCGCATATGGTAACTATAATATCTAGTACCGAGCTATACTTTCTAAAGTCTAAATTTTATATTGAATCCTTGTTTTGTTCAAACCTTAAAAATACAGTTTTCTGTGCCTGAATGTTAGCCCGTTTGGACCTGGTGTTCAGTATATCTGATATTAATAACCAAAATTGCAATATTTTTGTTTTATTAGATGGTCTTTGAAATTATAATTTTGTTTTCCTTGATAGACAACATTATGGAACTTTTAAATAAATTGCTTTATTCTTTATTTTCAAATTCATCTCTTTCTGTTTTTGGAAGCTCTACAATTAATTTTTTTTGTTTGGTTAACGTAAAATAAAAAAAACTTAATTATTTTGTCCAGTTAATCAATGAATGAAAAATCAATTTTCGAACATTTTCTGGAATTATTTCATTTATATTTGGAAGGTCTATTTCCTAAAAAACTTATTCCGGTAACTCAAAAATTTGCAAAAAGCTATATCAAGCGTTAAAATAGGTACCAAAAAAAGTTTTTTAATCAGCTATTTTAAAATTTCGACTAAAGGAAAAAATTGATAGCTCTGGATAGTAGGATTAAAGAGCCACCTCATATGAATTTTAAATTGAATGCATTTAGTGTAAATTTTTCTAAAAAAACCATTTACTGGGTCTCTTAAACTGAAAAGCCAAGTCTAAATTTCCACATGTTCGTGCGGTTCTCTGGCAATTTTAATAAATCGCCACTGAAATTATTAATTGGAACAACAATTTATTTCGAAGGTGTTGAGGTTGAGTTCGAGATTAGTTAGATAGTTTCCTGTGCTGGCAACATCTTCTTGCTTTTATATTCTTTTTGATGTAAATAAAAGTTAAGTTTTCAGTTTGTGGTGGGAACGCCTAATAGGAGTTGTCAAGCGATGTCAACGAAAGGTACTCGGACGAGCACTTCTTGACGAGGAAGGTCTGTCCACGACCCTCATTGGAATAGAAGCCGCTCTGAACAGCCGACCATTGGTGGTGGAAAAGATGACAGTTCCACAGCCTTAACACCAAGCCATTTCCTGACAGGACAAAAACTAACGGCCATTCCCTCCAGCCCAAATAACAACACGAAGCTAAAAAAAATCTACAAGCAGCAGCAGGACTTACTCGACTGCTTTTGGAAAAAATGGTCCAAGAAATATTTGCTTCAATTGCGGTCATTTCATCAAGTTCATAATCAGGACAATATCATTAACATCCGAATTGGCGATATTGTACAAGAGGATGTCCGACTACGGCACATGTGGAAGAAAGCTAGAGTGGTGAACTTGCATGAAGGACGAGATGGAAAAATAACATCCTGTGAGCTGAGAGTTAATGGTCACAATATAACCCATTCGGTAGCTCTGGTCATCCCCCTCGAGGTCGACTAGGGTGGGGAGGATGTTGAGGTTGAGTTCGAGATTAGTTAGATAGTTTTAAGTTTCCTGTGCTGGCAACATCTTCTTGTTTTTATATTCTTTTTGATGTAAATAAAAGTTAAAGTTTCAGTTTGTTCTACGTGATATTCAGTCTAATTTACTCTCAACAAATCCCAATAGGAGGTATATAAAATCGTGACTGACGTTACAACACAATTCCTAAAAAATGCTTGCTACATTGTCTGATTTTGCAAAGAATTTTTGAAAAAATATTTGAGTGTCTATTACGTAGTGAATTGACTTCAATTTTCCTTTGGAATCTCTTTTTTTTACTATAAAAGTAACAAAATAAAATTCTTTTCTTGACAACAATCTAATTTAACATAAAAATGTAACATTTTACAGAACAAGAACAGAAAACAGCTTAACTGTGCCAAACACTACTGAGGTTGAACTCGGTTATTAGACTGAAATACCGAAACTGAAATATAAAAGACGAAACACAAGTATTTATTAAGCATAAAGTGTAACAGAAAAAGAATAACGTACTTTTCGGTAAATTTAAAAGTAAAGAACAGTCAGTACATGTTTACGCGAACCTACTATTTTCTCTCTCTCTCTCTCTCTCTGTATATATCTATCTCTCNTATGTATATATATATATATATATATATATGAAGAACTTATAGCTTTTCTAAATAGTAAACTGTAAAATCGAACCGCTTGTTGAACTTTTCTTGCCTTTCACTCTTTTAAAACCAATAGCTTCTATTTTCTTAAGAATTCTCACCTATTCCCTTAAGGTATGGTTGGAGGGAAATAATATGTCTGTTCTTTACATGCTGAATTTAAAGTTGCTGGATTGCAATGCCATGAATTTATACATTTCAAGTACTTTTAGCAGTAACAGACTCATTTGTATGTTGGACTTTGTATCTAAATAAATCAATTGCCGAAAATACAGTGCAATAGCCTTAGACAATGCATTCTGTCTTTGAGTCATATCTCAGTGCAATCTTTTTAACAAATCGAAAACTTTGAGATGCAGGTCCAAATTTGCATTTTTATTGAAAAACAACACTTATGCGTCGAAAGAAGAATTTGATTTTCGTCCATTGTAAAAATTGCAACACAATTTTCAAAATAAGAAATTATTTCACTGTTGCAGTTTAAGAAATTCATATCTTGGAATCAGTAATTTAGGTAAAAAAAAAAAGGTTTTTGTTTGATGACTGAAAACTGTAAGTTAAATTATACATGGTGCGCTAGTTTCTAATCAGCAAACATTTTTTTCTCTTTCATGTTTACTCGGAGAAAAAAATTCTGATGAAACTACCGTACTGTATGGTAATAATATTTCTTGTTAAAAAGAAACTATAATAGTGGTCAATAAAAACAGAATATACGGTATTTAAAACATTCATTTGGTAATTTCTCCGTTAATATAGTAACAGTTTACCGGAAATGCTAGTTTTCAAAATTTAAGTTCTTATTACTACGTATTTAGTTTGAAAGTGCAGAACTATAAATAAATTTTGCCGAATAATTTTTTTTAATGTTATGCTTTAAGATATCAAATAAAATCTCCAAATTTTATCGCATTTACTAAATTTTATTACATATTATGAAATCATTTTATTGTTGATTTTACCAAAATCATTCCAAAGGCTTCGGGAAAAATAACCGAGCTTTTTGGAGTTCCCATAAAGCCATAAATATAGTATATTTTACCATATTCTGGTACTTTTCACCATATTTGTTTACTCTATGTACATGCAGACGCTTAAATTGAACTGAATTATAAAATATTTTATTACACATTTTTAGATGTCCACAAAAATGCGACTCAAAATATTAAATAGAAAATGCGAAATAATACAAAAACTTACATTACGAAAAATGCTAAAAGATTTTTTAATTAAAACTTGTGTAAAAAATGAAAATCTTTTCTTTTTCCTTTTTTGAGCCAGCAAAAAATTTGCAGGCATGCGTATTTTTTTCTTTCGTAAAATAGCTATTTTATATTCCGTTTTTATAAAAAAAATTTTCTGAATGTAAATGAAACTTTGTTTGTACCGTATAATTCCATCCAGATAAACTGTTAAATAAGACGACGCATCACACGTAGTTGATTAAGCTTAAACTGAACCCCTGTAAGAATAATGTCATTACTAAAAAAAATGCTCGTTGCAAGCATGAATAATCGAAACATCATGTTCAAAAGTAAGCCAAAATACGGTTCTAATTTGCGGAAATCTTACAAAGAGATTTAAAATAAGCCATATTTTCGCTCAAACCTAACCATTTTATTTTTAGTTTAAAATCGGTGATGAGCAGCCTATCTAATTCTGAGTTTAAGAACATCAATATTGAACTCTGTAGTAACTCCCTTTGTAAGTTTGAAAACGACTCGGAAGACAAGGAAACTCCTATATCAAGCATTGGGCCAAACTAACTTTCAAGGACTTTTAAATTAAATTTACCATCATTTGCGTTACACGGAGAGGAAAACCTCGAAAGCCCGAAGGCAAGGGGATTCCATCCCATGATCCGTCTATCACAGAGGATTTTTTTTCGTCAGCACTAACGTCAGTGCGAGCCAGAAACAGAATTCATATCAACCAGCCACCGTTGACTTTTGGACCTGGGTCACTTAACTAGACCACAGCTTAAATAGAACCATTGTTATCAAATTTAAGAGATACAATATTACTAGTCAACTTAACACTTTAATTTTACAATAAATAGGAACAATATCGTAATTTAAAACTCCCGAAATATTTACAATCTGCAATGAAAATAAATTTCCCTTACATTGTTAAATCAAAAGTTAAATTGTTTAACTTTTAAATAAAATTGTAATGATAATAACAATGCTAGCAATGTAAATTATTTAACTTAAGAACAATTAGTGTAACATTAACTTTCAGTAGTTCAGAATTGAGTTACTTATTTAATGCATTAACTTTTAAAATACAACTCAATACATTAAAAAGGTGATTCGCAAATTCTTCAGTTGAGAAGTTAATTTGTAAGGGTTCTATATCTAAATAATTTCCATTAGTGTGTCTCAAATAAAACAATGTATGACCATTTAAATGTTAAATTTTCTCTTCAAACAAAGGCTTTTACTTAACTTGATTAGATACTGCTTTAAAATATTAAATTATTCACTTAAGTTCTTACAACAGAGAACAAAAATAAAAAATTCCAACTGTTCATTAGTCAATTTAAATGTTCAGAAAGTACGAAAAGTGGATTAACTATTTTTTAAAGAACAATTTTTCGTATTTACTCAAATAGAATTTAAAAGAAAAGAACGACAGAAAGAAAGATAATGCTGGAAAAGTATAAAATTAAAGAGGAAATTAAAAGGTGGTAAAAAATCATTTACTGTTTGTGGTTCGAACAAAAAAATTCAGTTTATGCATTAAGAGGATTTAATTTTTTTTAAATAAATCTTTGTATAGCATCGAGAAAATCTTTAATTATACTGATTTTTTTAAATTTATTACTCATTATCATCTTATCTTTAACATATCAACTAATGCTTCTAACCTGTTTATATCTTTAATTTCCTAGATTGTATCGGTTTAATTTAATTTTTAAGAATCATAAATAAAGTTTTTATTGCTGTTATGTAACAATTATGATAGTTATGTATATAAACAAATAACTACGTAGTATAAAACTGTGAAACAAATTAATATAGCACATAAAGCCACAGAAACACGTCCGCAACTGACGTACGCGAGAACGCGATTCAAACCACCGACTTACACTTGCTTACGTTCGAGTATTAATTGGGGTTAACATTGTAGTGCAATGCGTTAAAAATTAATGCAAATTGGAAGTCTGTAAAAAATCTCCTGTATAAAAACCCATTGCACACACAACACACACACACACTCACACACACATATANCACTTTGCAGCTTGGTAGTACATATTATAGCCTTTGTTGGCTAATCTAACAAGCTCTTGACCAACAGAACAGTGTTTCGAGTGCTAGGGTTCATAGCACAATATTGTCCTTTCAACGCATTAAGAGTTTCCAGTGTCCTGCACTCTCTAATTTGTGACCTTGGACTATTAGAATACGATACTTAGATTCAGTTGAAAGCTGCTTAACACAATATCAATGCATCTTTTATCAATGCATCTATTATCAACATAGCATCCATTATCTAGTATAAATATATCTAGTATATCTAGTAAGCATGTAGTATTTCCCTTCTCTTACGATAATGTAAACAACCAGATAAACTAATTAAACCATTTTGCATGGTTCATTTAATAAACACCACTCAACCACAACCTAATTTAAAGTCGATTACCTAACGAAAGTGCTTGATGAACTTAGAAACTAAAGTTGATATTTGAAATTCAGGAAAATAGTAGAAGAAAAAAAAATTTTCAATTGTGCAGGTGGTGGTTCGCTAAAAGGTGGTTAAAGAGATTAAATAATTTTTCTTGGTGGTCCGGGAGTTTCAAAAGATCGGCAATCACCTGCTTTAGTCTATTGCATTTAATCTTTTTACTTTTATCGTAATTTGCTCGCTTAATTTTGTATTATATTTAAAACATTTAAGTGCTTCTTTGCGAGTGAAATAATAATGTAATATATATATATATACACGAATTATTTAACTACAATTTACGAAACATAAAGTTCGTAAATTGTAGTTAAAGTACTACTGTCTCTTAAAATTACATGTTAAACATTGACTCCAAAAATGTTCCACTGAAAGATACCCTAGTCAGAAATTGACTTGTGGAGGGTGCTTTATTTAGAATTAAATAGTTATATGTCAAGCGGGTACAAACTTTCGCTAATCGTTTTCTTGTAACTCAATCCTAATGTAAAATATCATAATTGAGTGTCCTTGTTGCGACGGACATTATCATTATATTCGTGAGGCTGATTGTTGATTATCCAGGCCAATAAATAATTAATAATAAATCAGGATGGTTTTTTTTTAATTTTATTTGAAAAATAAAACTGAGCAATAAATTGTATTACACTTTATATGTAAGTCAAAAAGCTGAAAATTCAATGAACAACCTCTTTCTATCGATTCATAAACTCTTATCTCTCTTCAACTTTCAAAGCCCACTGTTCTAAAAATTCACTCGCCAATCTCGTTTCTCTAGCTTGAACTAGTCATTTTTTATATTATTTAATCCTCTCTCCAATCAACATAAACTCTAGTGGATCCTTAGACTTGTAACGACAATGTTTCTAAAATTAACACTTCTTTAGATGCAAACTATAGAGTATTTTATCCTATTAATAACAAAAACTGACCTGTTACTTATATGACTATCCAGATCAATGACTTACAGGATTATTTATCTTTGAGGAGTGGCTCTTGATAAAACCATAATCTTAAATCTGACCCATTCTTTCGACAGTAATAGTTTTTTCTGTTTTCAGTTCGCCAAAAGTATCATAAAAATATTAATGTTGTTTCTTATTATTTTTAGGAATTGCAATTAACTAATTTTGGTAATTGGTGCAAATTGAAATATAAAAAATTTTTGTTTTAAAATGTTTAATCAATGGAGAATGGAGAATTCGTGTATATTAACCGTAAGAAATTTTCATGTTGTCATTGACGTCAATGATGAGTAATTAGTTTTGGTACATGGTCTAATTGAAATGAAAAATTATGTTTTATACAAAAAGCTAAATTAAGGAAAGAGTTAAATTATATTAAATTATACATATATAGGTATTGTAGTAATTGATTTTTTTCTTTTACCCTAATATCCTCATCCCTCTTCACTCTAATGTCACCATCCTACACATACATGGCACCTAATATATAACTTTTTTTATTATTTATTGTATAATCCGGTACAGTTAAGTACTATTAGATTTACCATTGTCTGCATTAGAGGTTTAACTTACCATAGTTTTTCCATGGCGTAATAGATAACTTCAATTTTATTTCATTAGTTCTTGATGAGTTTCCTCTAATTACGTTTATAGAAACGCGCTTTAAAAAAGCACCAATATAAGAAACAAGTGGTCTCATATAACTTTCGAAATACGAATTCAGTTACATCATTCCCATAAGTTCCAAAATCATTAACGTTGACTTTACTTCCGATAACCTAACATAGGAAACCTAGGATAAAAAAAAACTCATAAGAACTTGCAGTAAAACTAATTTTTGATTAATTAGAGCGACAAGCTAACAAATCACTCATATTTTAAAATTTGTATCAAATTTTATGGAAAATTGTTTTTTTGGGATGTAGTGCACAAACAAAGGGATTTTTAAAGGTGACAGGTCTGCCGTGTTGTTTTTGAACATATATGCACCAAATTTGGTGCGGATTGGTTCTAAATTGCAAACTTGTTACATACATACATATAAATATTCTGCTTTATTTATCTAGAAGATTATGGTAATTTTTTTTACTAGAAATGCCATTATCATACAAGTTCTTTATTTTCTCCTTGAATTCCATAAAACTAAATATTAATCACTGATAAATTAGTTTTTTTTTACCAGAACCACAATTTTCATTCGAAAGCGAAAAAAAATATATAAAAATTCATCAGTCTGAGAACGATTTGAAAAAGATAAAAACAAATTTAAAATAACTTTTAGCAAAATTCACAAAAGCTAGAGAGTTTATAATGCCATCACACATATTATTCTTTCTTAAAGTAAAAAATCTTTCCAAAAAGAATCAAAATAAAGTACACCAAAACATGCAAATTAATATACATTAGAAATACAACTGCTGTTATAAATCCACAGCGGTGTCATTTTATACAAAATCATTTTCATTATGGCAGCATTTATTCGTAAGCGGTAATTCTCCTTATTCTAAATATCAGTACCTACCAAATCATGAACATTATAAATCTATATGAATTTACAAACTTTTCAAAGTGTATCAATTACAAATAATGAGTATATTTAGACAGTTCCAAGAATTCTACAAAACTGTTTCTAATTTATGCGGGCATTGAATCAATTTCACTCTTAAGGCATTTCCCTATCTTTAGGCATTTATTCAGAACTCGATAAATCGCATCCTTTTGCATTGATTGGTCTTCCGAGCAGCATCGCAACAAGAGCTAATCTATACGCATCCTCTTTAGCCTGCCGATCTGTAAGAGACGGGTGCAATTTATTGAATTTTAATTAAGCGGCCCGGTGCACCGTTTCTAAGTCTTTGTGATTAAATAATCAAACTTAATGAATTGTCCGACATTTATCAATGACAGGGAGTTCGGAGAATGTGGAAGTCATTGTTATGAGTGATTTCTAACCCTTCATTTTGATAGGAACGTTACATATGTTGTATTGTTATGATACAATTTACGATTATTTGTAATCCATTTCATGTGTATTTACCGTACACTGTTGGAAATTTCTCGGGAAAAATGGTTAAATAACAATTTATTTAATTGTTATTTTACCATATTCAAACGAAGAAGCCAAATAACCATAAATAAGATGGTGTTCAAACTGTTAACTGGGAGAAAAATTGTTTATTAACTGTTTTCACTTAGTACGGTTAAGCAACCAGAATTTTATCGGGCCAACTAGGCTTCCCAATGAGGTTTAGGCCGCTTTGCAACTAGGTAGTACATGTTATAGCCATTGTTGGCTAATCTTTAAACGAAGAAACATATTCAAACGAAGAAGCCAAATAACCATAAATAAGATGGTATTCAAACTATTAACTGGGAGAAAAATTGTTTATTAACTGTTTTCACCTAGTACGGTTAAGCAACCAGAATTTTATCGGGTCAACTAGGCTTCCTAATGAGGCTTAGGCCACTTTGCAGCTTGGTAGTACATATTATAGCCTTTGTTGGCTAATCTAACAAGCTCTTGACCAACAGAACAGTGTTTCGAGTGCTAGGGTTCATAGCACAATATTGTCCTTTCAACGCATTAAGAGTTTCCAGTGTCCTGCACTCTCTAATTTGTGACCTTGGACTATTAGAATACGATACTTAGATTCAGTTGAAAGCTGCTTAACACAATATCAATGCATCTTTTATCAATGCATCTATTATCAACATAGCATCCATTATCTAGTATAAATATATCTAGTATATCTAGTAAGCATGTAGTATTTCCCTTCTCTTACGATAATGTAAACAACCAGATAAACTAATTAAACCATTTTGCATGGTTCATTTAATAAACACCACTCAACCACAACCTAATTTAAAGTCGATTACCTAACGAAAGTGCTTGATGAACTTAGAAACTAAAGTTGATATTTGAAATTCAGGAAAATAGTAGAAGAAAAAAAAATTTTCAATTGTGCAGGTGGTGGTTCGCTAAAAGGTGGTTAAAGAGATTAAATAATTTTTCTTGGTGGTCCGGGAGTTTCAAAAGATCGGCAATCACCTGCTTTAGTCTATTGCATTTAATCTTTTTACTTTTATCGTAATTTGCTCGCTTAATTTTGTATTATATTTAAAACATTTAAGTGCTTCTTTGCGAGTGAAATAATAATGTAATTTATTTCACAATTAAACTGCATCTTATGCAACCTTCCATAAACTTCGCTTGAATCTGAAATACTTTATTAACGAAATATCCTGATGGCAAAACCTTGTTTGAAGTTTTAGTCAGAATCGTTTCTGATTAAATAAACAGATACAGTATCCAAAACTAAAAACAAACAAACAAAAAACTTATAAAATCATCTACTTTTTTTTGTAAGTGTCACTTAATATTATAATTTATTCATTATTCGAAAGAAATTCCCTCTGCACCCTCAAGGATAAAAATGCTCATTAAATCAAAATATGTGTAAGCTGATTCATTAATAAAAATCCTCTAAGAAAAGCGCAAGAAGTAATAAATAATGTATTATCAAAACCAATTAAGAAATGCGAAGTTTACTAAATTAAAATATATATATATATATTTCTAATAATATATTTTAATAATAATTATCTAATCATTCTTTGTTTGAAAATAGATTAATTTTTCGTGTCTTGGGGCTTAGCGAAGCGATAAATTACTTCAGTTAATTTACCTAACTGCTTTGTTTTCCCAGAAATATACTGTGCATGTAGGCTAGAGCTTTAATTAATCAACAGTTATAAGTAATAAAATTAACTAAGCTTTCATAGCTCATGCTACTAAAAAAATATATAACAAATTTTACAGTTTCTCTGCTTATGACTTTTTTTGTAATTTAAAATTTGATACAATCCTATTTAAACATCAATTTCATACACACTGCGAAATCAATAACAAAGTACTATTGAAAGTAATATCAACACATATTACAGCATAATATCTCTCCCTTGTGACATAAAAAAAACATAATCGCAAAAACATAATTTGTTGAGTTAACCGTTGATTTAAACAACCAGTTCTTTTCTTTGACAAAAAAGAGCCGAATATCTGTAATTGTTATAAATTGCAGCAAAACTAGTAGAATTGGCAAATTACTTTAAAATAATAAATGTATAATGTAAGAAAAATTATAAATGTAAAATAAATGTATAATAAATATATTAATGCATAATAAATATATTTATGTATGATAAATGTATTAATGCATAATAAATATATTTATGTATAATAAATGTTAACATCACACTATTTGTAAGTAAATACGTTTTTTGATAAAATTTAAATAATTTTCTGTGAACTTATTGCCTATAATCAACAAAGAAAAGATGACCGCTTGATATTTCAGACTTTAATGTATGTACACTATATCTGAGAACATTCGTCATTGTTACGTTTCTTATTTTAATGTTTATTTGTATAGTTGTAGAACAAAAATCAGTAAAAATTGTAAAAGTCTTTTGTTAAAAAAAATCTTTGTCCCTTATGACGAAAAAATATTCAGAATTCTAATTTTCCATGTGTTCTTTAGTTTTCGAAACAAAGAAACTTTGATAAAGAGAAAATTTGGTCATTTCCCACAGAACAAGCATGTTTTAAGCTTGCGTTTGGCATTAGAATTTCCAATCTATCAACGTTCTCTGTCGATTTTAATCTCAAACCCAGTTTTCCAAAACTGAGTCTTAAAAGAGCTCATTGATTAAAAGTAGAGCTACGCATCCATCATTTTAGATTATTTCTGTGGTCTCCAGTAAAATATTTTCTACGATCCTTGAAACTTTTGAAAGAATTAATTTTTACTTTACATTGTGATACTGTCTACTAAGTTTCAAGCGAACTGAAACATTTGAAGCTATAATCAAAAATTCCTTTGTATTAACGTGACCTTTAACCATTATTTGCAATTTTAATCTAGAAACATTTGCATTATGGGCTTCTTGGAAACTTTTCTTCCAGTTTTTTCCAATCAAGTAAAGAGTCATTAGTTTAGAATTTTTTTTTTGTTCAACAACAACAGATAAAAGGAAAAAGAAATTTTGAAAAATGAAGGGGGAAATCTACACATATTTTTGAAGCTTTGAAGCATATTTTAAGACTAATTTTACTTATTCCTGAAACCAGGCATAATGTTTACTTAACTTCTATTTTCCTTTCTCAAACTATTATAGTTAAAAGGTAGAAACACAAATTTTCAGTTTCCAAAAACTGGAAGTTTGTTGATTAAAAACTCGTGCTTTGATAAAGTTTAAAATGTGGACGTAGAAAAATGATGCTACGTCAGGCATTGTTAACTTTCTGAAATTTTTAATTAAAAATGATACAAAATAGTGGATTTTTAAAATATTATTCTATTTTGTATTCCACTATAATTCTACTAGTATAATTAAAAAAATACAATTAAATAGTATAATTAAGTAAGTATAATTAAGTAAATACACTAATTATTTTTTAAACAATCTGAAATAAAATAACATTTTTGAGTCTGTCTCAAATCCTTTTCCAGAATTTAAAAAAACTTTTTTTTTTTAAAAAATTGCTGTTATATTTTGCATGACGTTGACATATGAAAAATATATGCGTGTATAACACCTATAAGTGTTCTACACGTTCCATACGTTTTTGAGTCTCTCTCAGATCCTTTTCCAGAATTAAAAAAAAACTTTTTTTTAAAAAAATTGCTGTTATATTTGGCATGACGTTGACATATGAGAAATATATGCGTGTATAACATCTATAAGTGTTGTGATGCCACAATTGGCATACACATATTTATTTTCTATCTTTTAAA
>NC_092210.1:64280761-64281744 GCF_043381705.1 Parasteatoda tepidariorum | reverse complement strand
ATTAAAATGTATTATAAGGATTAAGTTATCCCAAAGTGATTCTTAATCAGTACTTATAGTAGTGTAACATAATTTCACCCAGATTTTTTTTAAGAATTATAAAGTAAAATAATAAACACACAATTACACACTTTTGTTATCTTATGAAACCATATTAATCTGATATTCCAATCCTTTAGAAGTTAGGTTGGTATGAGTGTTTGCAAATTTGAGAATTAAAGATTTCAGAATCTATATTTTTTCTTTAATTAAAAATTTCATTAACTGTCTCATTGTTGCTGTTGTTTTGCATGGAGGCGTCCGTGCGGAATGATTTATGGTGATTTTCTTTACTAGGTGCCAAGTAATTAAAATTCATTAAATGACGTAGAGATATTTTTAATAAAATGAACATAGTAATAAATAATTCATCTAATATTTTTTTTTAATTTTACAATAGCTATTATATTGAGCACAAATAGTCTTTCTCTTTAGAAAGTAAGCTATTTCATTCAATGCAAGTGCATATTCAATAGGGTTGATCCAAATAGTTACTCACGAATATTTTGTTTTATCAAAACATAAATAAATCCAGAAATTTTGTTATATAGAAAAGAAAATATTCTATTGATTTGAACAATGCAATTGTCGAATAATTTTTAAGTATTTTAATTTATATTAAATTAGTGTCCAACTGAGCTAAAAATACATTCATGAAAATCAAGATAAGAATAATTGAGAATATAATATGACTATAATATATTCCTTCATTAAAAAGAAGTGAATATTTTGATGCAGTAAGAAATAAAAAATAAAACAATAACTTTTATCTTCTTGAATATAATATACAGCCATGATAGTATAAATGATAATACAATGCATCAAGTATTCAAAAATTCAGGTTAGAATCCTGATCATAGGCTTGCAATAACATTAATTCAGAAGTTGATAGGGTTAAAAAAAAAAAAAAAAAAAAAAAAAAAAAAAAAAAAAAAAAAAAAAAA
>NC_092210.1:64258373-64280096 GCF_043381705.1 Parasteatoda tepidariorum | reverse complement strand
AGCTAATTTCACATCAACATAAGATTTAATAACATGAGTATTGAAAAGATATATTTGAAGTATAACTTGATGTCATAAATTTTTTTATAGTTTTGCTTTGATATTTAACTATACATAAGTGTATATTATAAGTTCCATGGATATATTATGTTTTAATGCATAAAATTTTTTTGTAACATGGGGGAGATCCATTAATAAAAAAAAAAATATCTATATATACATATTTTTTTTCTGTGTTCAGCGGGGATATATGTGATGCCACAATTGGCATACACATATTTATTTTCTATCTTTTAAAATATCTTTCATTACTTAAGCTGATTTTTTATTAATAGAATTACATTTAAAATAAATCAAAAACTTAATCTTTTTAAAACAAACATAAAATATTTATTTTTTCTCTTCCAGATTAATGTAACGGATACCTTTTTTTATTTCATTACTAATGCAGACTTATATATTCACTGTCGCCTCTAATCGAAAACAAAAATCTATTTATAACTTTTTATTCTAATTTTCCAACGGCTAAATGTTTCGGTTGCATGGTTGTAATAATTCACATAAATTTGTTGGCGACTCGTGATCGCCAAGGTATTCTTTTAAACCCAATATTGATATGCTGGTTGGCCTTGTTTTGGCTATGCTATATTTTAATAAATCGCCAATTTTGGATCTCCTACCAATGCTTCTGTGTCCGCTGGGAACAATTTACATGTACTTTTTAATTTGGCTTTTGACTAGGCAGGTTGTGGGGGATTCGTCTCCCATGGCCTGTCCTTATTAATATTATTGTGCAAAAATTGATTCAACTGAAATTCTTATGGATAATATGATTTTTATATTTTGTAACTCGAGCACTGCAAATATACTACTAAATAAAAGCTTTTTTTTTATTAATTCTAATCCGGCTCAACTATTATTTTCATCACCCTTCTGTTTTCATGTATTCTTCAACTGGCCCACTATACGAATACAATCTCCATCCACACTGAATCATCCTTCTCCATAAAATTGGTACCCAGATTACACATCGCAATCTTTAGTTTGTCAATATCTCCAACTACTCCTCACCACCTGAATGTTCCATCATCACTGAAAATACATCACCAATATAAAATGGCACCCTTGGCTTTTCCTTCATCATAAGTGTTCTATACGCTCCATACGCTTTTTAGTCTCTCGGAAGTCCTTTTCCAGAATTTAAAAAAACTCTTTTTTTAAAAAAATTTGCTGTTATATTTGGCATGACGCTGACATATGAAAAATATGTGCGTGTATAACATCTATAAGTGTTCTATACGTTCCATATAAATCACATGCACGCAATTTTAATATATTTAACAAAATATATAAGATACATATAGCCTTTAGGACAGTGTATATACATACCATCGATTAAGGCATAAATCGAGAATTAACAAACTCAGAAAGTCTGGTTCCTGTCAATAGTAACAGAATCAAAATATTTTTAGAAATACACATTGTAGTTATTAGAGAAAAGTTTGGGCAATATGAATGATAATTCATTACGTAAGAAAGCACCTAATATTAATTGAATGAAAAAACGATGTAAGCCGTAGTATATAATAAAAAGTATAGAATTAGTAAAATCGCTTTTATGAAAGCGGAAAATAATCATTAATATTTTTAAAATCTTATTTTGGCAAAAAAATACATTTAAAATTTACGAAAATTTATTCCATGGTCATACCAGTCATTATTAAGATAGAGACGGCAATAGGAGCTTTGCAAAAAAAAAGCTAATAATTACAAAGTAAAATAACAAACGCATAAAAACGCAAACCACGTAACAAGATTAACACAATGTAAAACAAATGGATGGAATTTTAAATTCCCCGCAGATGGGAAAAAGAAATCGTAGAATACGTATTTCAAACCAGGAATTCCTTTTTGGATAGAACAGAGCGTAATAACCAAGGCCTGCTCAATACAGTTTCCGAACGAAAACTTAAGAAATAATTGAAGACGAATTGCATTGCTTTTTTATACTTTCAGTCATATGCAAATGGTAATGCTTTACCATCTCATTAGCTAAGAATAAGACAAAATAGTGTAAGGACGAAATGAAAGCGACATGTCATAAGAATAAAATTTTTTATAGAGTATTTTGCAATATCTGATTAAAATTGCTTATAGAATATTTTGCAATAAAAAGCACCTGCTACGGAAATAAATGATCGAATGTTTTAAAGCATTCAAATTCCATTTTTCTTTAATTAGAGAGCAGACAAATGTGGTAAGATTTGGGAAATCTTCGGTGATAATAATATGGTTCTTATTTTTTTATCCATAAATGTCCCTTTCACTTTACAACATTAAAAAAATCATTAAGTTAAATGAATTTAAAAAAAATTTAAAAAAAAGCTATTGATATCAGAAATTTTATGCAAATTTTAAAAGTAACTACAATAATTTAATTTTATTTTATAACTGTCGTTGAACAGCCGATCCAATTTTGAGTTTACGACTACCGATGTCAAACTCCGTAGCCTTGTAGTCTTGAACCCAATTCAGAAGACAAAGAAACTCCTGGATCAAGTATTGGAGGAAATTCGCCGTTGTGGAAGATTTTTTTTTTTTGATAGAACGAACCCGCTTTTGCGTTACACGGAGAGGAAAACCATGAAAATCTTCCACGGTTAGCCTGGCGGCAAGGGGACTCTAATCCTTGATCTGAGGACATTTTACGTCAGCACTGAGGATATTTTACGTCAGCACTGTGGTAGCCTTGACCAGGGTGGGGAATATTTATCGACCTGCTACCACTGGGTTTCGAACCTGGTTCACCTCATTAGGAGTCAGGCACTCTATCCCCTGAGCCAATACATGATTTGACCAGAATATGATTTGAAAGAAAAAACCATCTCAATTTACACTAATTCGATTATACTAAATTTCAACACTACAGAATACAATTAAAATGTTGTTGACATGTTTGGAGCTCACAAACTTTTCCCGTTAAGACAAATCGAGAATTGTCAAAACAAATAAAAATGTAACAATTAAAACAAATGTAATAATTCTGCATTAGTTTTTTATACTTTTCTGCCATTCCAATGACTGTTTAGCACTGTTTATATCACTAAAAGTAGCCGTAGTTATTACGGTACTACTCAGGCTAAATTACAGTTTTGACGTGTATAGTTTATAGGTAAAAACATGCACTATGCGATTTGCTTACAATGAGGAAAAGTACTGTAGTTTCGACGGTTTAAAACTACCTACCCAACATTACATTTTCAGAAACTTATTTTACAGTGGCAGAAAAATGGTAACAAATATGTTTCAATCAAATTAAATCAGTTGAATGGAACTTGAGAAATATGGGACACTATTTTAAGACAATCACAAAATTTTGAAGAACTTGAGTATAAATTCAGAGAACTTCTTTATTTCAAATAAAGAAAAATGATCCTCCGAATAAAGAAAAATAGATTCAAGTTGTGCAATAAAAAGATCACCGATTTCTTTTTTTAAAAAATTCGAAACAATATACCCTCAAGTTAAGTTTTTACTGAAAGAACTGTTACATTTATTAATTAAATTGTTAATTATTTTCGAGAAAGAATTTCGGCAAAAAATTCATTTTTGAAGATTTTTATTTTTTTTATTGGTAACTATTTTCTCGCATTGATCAGGAAAAAAATACCGGTTCAATAAATTAAAAATTCTTAATTAGGAGAAAAATAAATTACTTTTTTTAATCTTATTCACTGCTGAAAATATTTAATACCTCCAAAAAAAACTGCATTCGCTTTCACCATTATTATTCTTTTCGCAAAACTGAAGGGGGAAAAAAAACATATTTTTGCGCATTCTGTCACCAACAAAAAGAAATTTCGCAAAAAATTAGAGTTCGCTCCGCATCGATCTCGTAAATCGTAGCTTTTGTTAGGAACATCTTTTCAAGACTTTTCATAAACTGTGGTCCTATTTTTTTCACTTAGAAACCGCAAAGATTTATGTCTTCTCCCCCATCTACCTCTGATTACTTTCTTAAAACTCGGAACTCAAGTTCATTTCAGGAAATCTCAACCTTCAAGACAATGACTTTCACAAAAAGAAAGCTGGAAGTTAAAAAGAAAAAGAGAGAAAACTCTAAAAAAAAATGTACTTTAATCCTTGATTCCAAAAACTTTAATTTCGCCCTTCTTGACCTTTCTAAAAAATTTCAAATAAAGTTGTTTAACAATCAGTTACTTTTAAGTCATGATACGAGTCATGATATTTTGCAGGATTTTTAATTTACTGTTGTTTTTTTACGCGTTTAGTTTTTACAAATAGTTTATTGATTGGGATCTTACAAGAACATTGAAAACATGATGGGATTTTTTTTTCATTTTCAATTTTTCAGTTTTTTAACAGCAAAAATCTGTTAATTTCTTTAATAAATCAAATAAAGAACGGAAGTAAATTTGGAAAGAAAAAAAATTTCCGAGGGTAATACAATCAAATCAGATTCAATGATATTAAAAATAAGTTTTAATACTTAGGTAGCTTATGTAAAAAATTAAAAATTGTTGAAAATTAAAAATAATATGTAAGCGTGGGAAAAACAAGTAAAGACTCATAATTATAAAGAAGGCATCTACAAAGAACATCAAAAGCTGATTTATTTTGTAATTTGAAATTCGGTAGACTTTCTAACAATTATTCTTCAACTTCTCCGTTTCCACCAGCAATTAAGCAAATTTTGGCAAGTGATATACCTACCTGTTTCAATCAGTTTTGATTCATTATATTTCAATTGCAGTTATGTTTCTCTTTGCTCCAATTTTAATTTGACTGGAAAGCTTATATTTATTATATTACTGTATTATTATTTACAATACTTATATTTTGCTTTTTTAATTATTAGATACTAAAAATTTTGATTAAGGGTGGTCGTTACTGAACATCATTTGTAGCAGCAATATATCAATTACAGAAACATATTTTTTGTACATTTAGTAATTTGAACTTTTTTTTTGTCGGAATTCATTTGTACTATGTCTTAATAAATTATTGCCGAATTCTGCCAAAATTGAGTGTTTATGATCGGAATTCTTCGGACTTCAATAAGCCTTGATTTAACGATATTACGAAGGCATATCAAAAAGTAAGTTGCACTTACAAGTCATGGCTATTTATTAAATCCCCTATAAAAAAAGTAACATGGCTATGACAGCATGCAATGCAAGTTCACTTTTCCACATAGTTCCAAAGAGACTGAACATTTCTACTAACGGACAACCAACTTCATGAGTTCGATTCCGGATGCATAGAAATCTCCTCCAGCGCTGTGTAACTACCCGGAAACAGCTGCTTTCACCTCCTCATCCCATTTGAAGCGCTGCAGCAGTTCACACGTTTGGCGAGATGTTGCGTTATCGTGTAACAAATCATGGAACACTATCGTGCCGGTGCTCTATTTTCCACGCAGCTTCTCTTTAATTGCTTTACGCAACCAGTTCATCGTTTGACAATACGAGGACGAGTTGATTGTCGTGCCTTTAAACGTTCAACATACCCTCCATGTCAAGAAACACTGTCGCCATAAACTTTCCTGCTGAAGGTTGGACCTAGGGCTTCTTTCGTTGGAGTGATGAGGTGTGCACCCAGTGCACCCATTTCATCGATGTTCTTGTCGTTTCGGGGATGAAGTGGGGGACCCGCATTTCATTTCCAGTGATGATTCGCAGCAGAAACTCATTGCCCTTCGCAGAATACCGTTGCAAAAATGCCAGTGATGAATGGAAAGATTGTTCCTTGTGTTCATTGATGAGAAGATGTGGGATCCATCTTTGACACAGTTTACGAAGTCCAAGGTAGTCGTGAACAATGGAGAACACACTGCCATACGAAATGTTCAACATGTTGGCAATTTCACGCAGTTTTATGCGTCGATTGTCTTTTATCTTTGCATTCACATGATCAGCATTTGAAACTGTGCTGGACGTTGCGGATCTGCCAATGTGGTAATCATCCGTGCGTCCGGCTTCAAATTCTTGACACCACTTCACAATACTTTGCTAAGAAATCGCACGATCACAGTAGTGATTTCACTGTGAATGTCAGCACAATTAATCCGTTTGGTCCATAGAAATCTGATCGTTGCCATCACCTCCAATTTGTAATGAACTTCTTGTTGGCTTGCCATTTATCCTAGTCCCCATTACTGACCCTTTCTCCACATTGTCCAAAATTACGACACACTGCGTGCTCTTGCGGCGACTTAGTGCAACTTACTATTTGCCCTCGTAATTTATTTAATTTTGAATTAACATTTCTATAACTTTTGATTAAGCATAACAACATAAATATCAACAATGAGATTTTAGGAATTTTACTTGTGTACGCTGCAATTACTTCATACATTACGAAACATCGAATTAAGTATTTAAAACTTATAAGGGAAACTTTTTATGTGCTCGGTGTTTTTAAAATTCAGTACGCATTATTATTTCCGTGGCTAAACCATTCATAGCTAGAGTGATTAAAAGTATTTTTTGGTGAAAAAAAAATCTTTTACTTGAGCTATCTAACCAATGATTTTTCGTTTGTTACACAACTAAGCGACAATTCAAAATGAAAGATAGAAATATCATCTTGTCATTAAAATTGAAGGATTATTTTTTATCGCTAAAAACATATCAAATGAAAATGAAATTACTGAATAATTTTTGTTCTATTAGTTGAAATTTTGCATACTAAGGCACAATCTTAATAGTTTAGAGGTAGAGTTAAAATCTGCTATTTTTATTGGTTCAAACAATGAATAACAAAACTTACCTAGACATGTCCATTTTTCGCATAAATTGATCATTTGTAACCATATTTTATATTATTGGCTCTAAGATTTGTATGAGGTAGCCACCATCTGAAAAATGCAGCTACAGTATTCGGGTACCTTAATTCAACATTTTGCATTTTGCATAGTAGCTCTAAAATTCATTGCGAAAATAAAAAGCTTTCTGTACCCATTTATAAGGGTCCTTAATTTAGTATTTTGCATTCTCCATCATTACGTTTAAACTAATTGCGAAAGATTGCTTTTTGCATTCTCCATAACAGTCTACAAAAACTTTTTGCACCTATTTTTAGATACCTTAATTTAACATTTTGCATTCTGCATTATATCTCCATAACTAACTGCGAGAATCCAAAACTCTATACACCCATTTATTGATTTGTACTTCTATTTAACATTTTGCATTCTCCATCATAGCCCTAAAACTAATTGCTAGGATCCAAAATTTTCTTGGTTGGTTGGTTGGTTCTAATGCCACTTGCCACACGGGCAAGCCTGCTTGGTGAAACCGTGTAGATTTAAGGCAGAGTGTGCGAGTCTTGTTTTTTCAGTGGCGCCATCTATGACCAAGAATTCAACTTCTGCCACATCATACGTCACACCTGTTTATAAGGCGGACCCATTCATTCATCCACAGATCGTAATTTTGACCTGAATCAGAGAACGATCGATCACCAATCCTGTACCCCCAGAGGTATTGATTCGTTATGGGAACTTGGAGGACTTTGCGACTCGACAGAATTTTAACGTGCATCAGTCACCAACTACACGGGGAGTCTTCGGCCGGCGAGGTTCGAACCCACAAACTCTCGGACAAGGGCCCAGTGCCCTACCGACCAGGCTATCCCGGCCCTATTTCTACATTCTCTACATTCTACATTGATATACTGAGTACCTTAATTTAACATTTATCAATTTGAAAGTTCAATGACCAAAAGTTATACAAAGGTGTTTCTTTTTGTTTGTTTTTTTAATTTGCTGACTTTACTTAAAATTTTAAAAAAAAGTTTAAGTTTTAAAATTATTATTCAAAATACAGAAACCACATTTATACTTCCATGTGCAATTTTTTTTTATAACTTTTAAATACCAATTGCTGGAATCCAGTTGTTCATATATACTTCAAAAATTTATGTTCATTAAAAAAGCCCGGCCCCATCAAACAAATACCAAACTTTTCCTTGTATTCGAGCTTCCATATTCTTCCGGAAATAGGCATATTTCTTTCAAGTTTCGTCACTTATCATACCTCAGTTACATTTATATCATTAGACGGAACAGGAAATATCGTTCTATGGCCTCGTTTTCTTCAATGTAGAAATGAAGATATAACTACATAAAATGTCATTTTTGCTACGTTATCAAAATCGTTATAGTTCTCCTGTTAGCGATTAACGGAAGCGAAAAGGAATTGGGTATGTTATTTCTTCTGAGAGAAAAAATGCCTGTCATATTACTTTATCTAAATGGAATAACGTACACTGACGATGCAAAGTTTAAGTAAAGAAAGAAATTGAAAGAAATGCAGTCGCCTCTTTTCTTCAAGTAACGAAGTGACGAAAAAAAATGATGTAAAATATTTTATACAGTTAAAAACCTTTACAATTAAAAAAATGAAAAATTTTTAAAGTAATTAAAAGTCTTCATGAACTAATTAAAAACCACTTTGACACAGATATCGCATCTGCAGTTAGAAACATCTGAGAGCTCTACCCTGTTTTCTGATATTTATTTATTATTATATTTTGCCTCAACCATTTATATTTGAATGTATTTAAATCAAGACACTCAGAAAAACGGCTAAGTAAAAGAATCCGTGAAAATAGGATTGCCGGAGAAGGAGTTAGAGATAGGCGCTATTGTTCATTGGCTAAATTTTATTGTGGTTAAAAGCTCTAAATAATGTCTGAGTTAGAAAGGTGCGTCCAGCTCTTAGCCCTGTAAAGATTATACTTAGTGTTTCTAAAAAAGTAAGTACGAAATTCCCCTCGGAGTGAACATTGAAAAAGCACTTATTTTTCTGCCCGTTCTCTTAAACACGTATTTTGATTTTGAGCTGCGTTCACTTTCTCAAACACGTATTTTTTACTGTGTCCCTTTTCTTTAAAATGCTTTTCAATCTGAGGCCATTTTCTTAAACACGTATTTTTTGCTGTGTTAATTTTCTCAGACATGCATTTCAATCTATGTCCATTTTCGTACAAACGCATTTCAATCTGTGTCCATTTTCTAAAACATGTATTTTTAGCTGTAATCATTTTCTCATACACGCATTTCAATATGCGTCTATTTTCTTAAACATATATTTTCAGCTGTATTCATTTTCTTAAAAACGCATTTCTATCTTTGTCTATTTTCTTAAACGCGTATTTCAATCCGAGTACATTTTATTAAACACGTATATTTAGCTGCGTCTCCAAATTCTTAAACATGCGTTTTGAGCTATATCCAGAATAAAAAAGTTCACCGGCGATATTATAAATTCAGAGCTATTTATGTTGAAAACAAATTTAAGCTTCTGAGAAATGTAAGAACGAAAGAAAAAATTGTTTTTTGTAAATTACATGCTACAGTTATTCAGAACTGATAGATTAAAGTTTCTTTTTTCACAGGTTAGCTCTTCCTAAGCTGATTAAGAAAACAAAGAAAATATCAGCATAAAGGCCACAGAATTTAAAAATAATATGCGTTTGTATGTAGTTTTTTTTTCGAAATATGAAATATTACTCCATCACAAGATTGTCGGAGCTCCAGAAAATAAACAAAAATTACGAATTATTTATTGGTAAGCCTTTTTTCCTCGGCAAAAAAAGCGAGATTTTTAATTTGTGGCCTTTTTTAATTTTGCAGTTTTTCCACTTTCTTTGGTAAAAGAGTTTTGAAAAACACACTTAAATGGTAATCATTGATTCATTCATTTTTTTAAAAAAATATTTTTAACAAATAGAAATTAATCTGATTGTTTTCCAAATCTATCCAATGAACCGAATGGATTTAATACTTTTCCTCAATTAAATAATCACTTTACTTTCTTATAAGTTTCGATGCATTTTCTGGGAAATTTCTGAAAGTTATAGATGAGGGCACCAGAATTTCTCACTGGTTATCGAAATAGAAGAAAATATGAGATTTCTCATTGGTATCAAATTATTATGATTATCTAATTATGGTGGAATATCTAATGACAAAAGTGATAATAAAATAAAATAAAGAAATTTAAAAACTACTTTTAATATATTTTCGAAAGACGAGAGAGGGAGGATTTCAGTGGTAAGCGCAGCTTATATCAAAAGTAATACATTCTATATTCTTAATTTTAGGCGTGACAAAAAAATATTACTTCCTTTTCAGTCCACTTAAAAACATAAGGTAAGTGACCTAAATGTGGGCACTACACCTAATATGGACATTGGACGATTCTGCATAAAAAATGCCTAATTCGTGATTTTGAATGTCGTCAATCTTTACAGTGCAATACCATATGCACTTAAAGCAACGTAAATTAGGTAAATGAGTGATAAGAATCTTCGATCCTTGCGGTGCAATACCATATGCACTTAAAGTAACATAAATGGGGTAAATGAATGATAAGAGTCGTCGATCTTTACAGTGCAATACCATATGCACTTAAAGCCACATAAATGGGGCAAATGATTGATAAGAATCTTCGATCTTTGCTGTGCAATACCATATGCACTTAAAGCCACATAAATGGGGTAAATGAATGATAAGAGTCGTCGATCTTTGCGGTGCTATACCATATGCACTTAAATCGACATAAATGGGGTAAAGGAGTGATAAAAGCCGTCGATCTTTGCTGCGCAATTCGAAACAAAGCAGCGAATTGATGTCTGTCGAAGCAAAAATTGTTCTTATAAATTTTATAAAGATTAATTTATTTTTTTTTTACCAAAGGTGAATTTTTTATTGTTAATCCCTATTGCATCAATTTTGAGATCATGATGTATTGTATCATTTCTTACGAACCATCTGGCTTTTGTTATTCTTCTTAATATTTTATTCCTGCAAGCTAGTAATTTATTTAGCTGAGTCTTCATCAGGCACACAGCTTCAGTAGAGATATGAGTTCTCCAACTAGTCAGAAAAGTGAACTAGATTTTTATTGCAAAATTGCATCCTAACAAGCATGAATGTCATTTAAACTGTTGTAAAAAGAGAAATAATGCGAAAAATAATTTCTCAGCGGTGACTTATTTTCAAAATGATGTTTTTCTCTAACATATCACTTAAAAACTTGTGTGAGATTTTTTTTTATTCCAATAAATATTAAAAATGGAACCAAAAAATTCCCTTCTCAGAAAATACTTTTGCAAGCTCTCTTTAAAAAAATGTCAGATGTTTTCTTTCACCACATCCATACTCAAATAAAACTATTTTTAAAAAAATACTTGGCGATAGTTTTTATAAATTGCATAATTAAGACAGCTATAAAGATCAACATTCTTCCAAACTGAAAAAAAGATTAGTGGATTCAGTTTTTATTTTGGAATGAAATGGAAAATATTTTATCGACTTACAAAAACTTGGTATCTGTGGAATGACTGAAATAGTTTTTTTTTCACACGTTTCGTATTAAATGATACCAAAAAAAACATTTAAACATATTATTGGTTCCTTTTATCTTGTCCAAAATATGAAAAAATCTATCAATAAACGAAATAGCATATTTAATACTTATGCACAGAATTAAAAATATATATATTATTTTTTAATATTTTAAGTTATTTTCTGTTATTGCAATTGATTTGCAATACATTTCGGATTCAAGAAGGAATAATATTTTAACTTTATTTTTTTAAATATTTCAAATATTTTTAGGATATATTTAAGTCTAAAAAATTTAAAAAATGGTATATTAATTTCTTTACTTATTTTCCAAGTGTTATTGTAAGTACAGACTTAAAAATATTTCAACAAATTATTGATAGCTAATTAACTGAAGTTAATAAAATAATGAAAGTGAGTTTGTCAACTGTGAAAAATTTAAAACATTGCACGAAAAAAAATACGCAGAAGTTAATGAAAATAGGTTGTTTAATGGTAATAAACATTTTAAAAACACTTGAAAATCATTTTACCAAAAATTGATATTATCAAAATACTTTTTTATTAAATAACTATTTTATCAAATAACCCTTTTATGTAAAAAAAATTTCATTAACTAAGTACTTTAACAAATTACTATTTTATAAAATAACTATTTAATGAAATAACTTTAGCTAAATCACTTATTTATTCAATCAATTTCATAAATATTATAATTTAATCAAAAATTTAGTTTATTCAATTTCTTATTTCATAAAATATTTTGGTAAAACAAATAATATCCTAATTTTTATATTCATTTTTTTTTGTCATATAGCTTTATCTGAATATTTCTTTTGAATGATCTACTAATTTAAAGTTAATTTTACTATTTTTAAAAAGTTGAAACACTAAATTGTAATTTCAACTTTAATTCTGACAATTTTAGAACTTCTCACAATATTCCAATTATCTTTTTATAATTACTAAACCACAAATTTTGAACGAAAATAGAAAAAAAAATGTTTGACATTTTTAAATTGAATTAAGCCTTAAATGCTTTTCTGAACACAATAATTATCACTAAATAGCTTTAGAATATGAGATAAAAATTTAATGGAGTCCTTAGAAATACGGCAGACAGTTTTAGTAATGTAAAACATCAACAAATGAAGCATGCAATTTACTCTTTAAAGTAGCTAACATTTTTTTTAATTGTAATTGCAAAATTTTTCATCTCTCATGAAAAACATATATTTATATACTATTGTATAATTGAATAAATTATTTAATGTATTTCAAGAAAAAGTTATTGTAAAAAATATAGTTTAATATTAAAATTGTCTATGATTTAAAAATAAAATTTTTCTCGAAATTCTAACTAAGGTGACTCCGAACGTTTGGCAGAAAAGCGCCAAATCCGCCAAGACACAAAATCCGCCAAACAAGAGAGTGGGTCGTGAAACGCCGCTGGATTGGAAAATCGCGGCTTTCGTTGCGTTTCGTTCGCTTTCTCGTCTGATGTTGAAACACAAAAGTGTATAAGCATAAAGTATATAAGCAAAAGTGCATAAGCGAAAGTGTCTAAGCATAGAAAGTGTATAAAATTCTTGTATTAGCAATATGCTCATACATAAATTGAAATTGTGTGGTGATTCGACAATAAATTGGGCAGTATTCTTATGTCCTAAGATACTGAAAATAGTATTGTGCACAATAGTTAACATAAATATTTTCTATTTTATATCAAAATATACTAGACTTACTAGGAAGCATGTAACTTAGATCGTTTCTTTCTACGTATACTGAAAAATCTTAGAAGCCGCAGCTGCTTAGGGTACTATACATTTTTTTTTAGGTGTGCAAAAACTATTAGACTATAAGACTTGAAATATGAAAGTGTGTGAAAAATGTATGGGTGAACAAGAAGAAAAAGAAGTTTTAACATTCGAAATTTAGTTTCAGAATTATGATTTGTTAATCTTGTAGTAAAAGAAAATCATGCAAATTCATACAGCTCTTTTAACAGCAAAAATGTAACTGCATAGTTGATATTTGAAGAACTGAAATGGCCTTTTTTGTCCATAAACTTAACATGATGTGTTTTTTTTTTCTCTTTTTTTTCATTTCTGAAATATACATTGTTGATGAAAAATTTGCTTTTTCCTCTCGAGATCTTTATTTCATAAGCTTCCATTTCAGTTGATGTTAAAAGTAACAAATAAAAGAGAGATCAAGAGAAATTAAATATTACATGATATAAATCTTAACATGCGTATTGATATTTTTAAAAATAAAATAAAAACTTAGAATAATAAGAGATATGAAGACCCTCTCCTATTTTAACTGTTATAAGTCTCGTTAACGAGTAAAATTTCCTGTTTATTTCATCTTATTCAGTCACACAATTTGTACTCCTTAGACAAAAAAAAAATTTCAAGAGCAGACGATTGTTTTTTAAATTCCAGTAATCGGTCATTTTGTTAAGATTTACGTGCTAGCAAAACGATCTTGAAAAAAACTTTTGTTAAGAAAATATTATTTGCTTTTGTGAAAATGTTGTCTTTTAATGAAGAAAAAAAAAGAATGATGAACGCGAAGCAATTACAGGCCCAGTTCGCAGCTGAGAAAAATTGAATTTCGATCGTAAAAGCGCATCTGAAATAAAATAACATCAAACAACAAGTTTGACGTGTTTTTTTCTTTAAATAAATAGATAGTCGCTTTCAATAATAAATAAATAACCTTATTAAATCACGCTTTCTGGAAGGATTTCATAATTTACAAGATTAAAACAACGTTCCTGATTTCTATCTTTATTAAATAACAGATAGTACCACTAACTAGAAGTTATATATCAGATACAGACAATTAAAAAGCTGAGACTTAATCTCTTGCCAAATATTTTCAACCAGTTAACAACTTATGCAATGAATGTTAGAAGCAAATTTAAGTCAGCATTAGACGTAGTAAAACTAATACTTATGCTGTTACCTAATCCCCGTTACTTATAACTGACGAATTGAATGTTAACATCAGTATGGTATTATTCAAAATTAAAATTAGTTTTCATGGTTTAAGATTTTAGTTATTGTTTAATGTGCTATTATTCGATGAACTAAGGGGAAGAATGTTTTATGTGCATGTGTCAGAAAAATGACGGTAGGATCGCTATCTTGTACATTTTGAGGATCATTAAGTTTTCACAAATCAATAACGTGGAAAATCAGTTTTCACCGAGAGTTACTACACAGTGAAATAGGGCAGTGGAAAGGAAAAACAATTCCTCTCCACGCGTAGACAAAAAGAACAAATAAAATTTTAATGAAAAGACTAAAACTAAACTAAACTCAGTGGCGCGACAGCCCAATGAGGGCCAAGGCCTACTGTGCCTATCTCAGTTTTCTTGACCTTGAGCTCTGGGATGCAGGAGTGTTCCGGTTAGGTGGTTAGCCGACCGCGAAACCCCCAGTGTTTAGTTCCCAAGCATGCTTTATCGACCCACTGTCGACCCATGGTCTAATGAAAAGACTAGTGAGAAAATGTTCTTTGGGGAGGAATTTTGAAGAGAAAGCGGCTCGTGTCCAAACCAATTTTTTTAAATTTTGTTATTTCACAACATCAAAAATTATAAATTTTGTTTTGAAATATTTTTTTTTAAATTTCCAATGAGCTGCAGAAGTGCGCACGCATGAGCTGACCTAGTGCTTTCTCCAGAACTGGTATCCACTCTTTCAGGACCACCACAATGGGTGAGATACTGTTGGCAATGTTAATTTGGACACCTAGTTTCTGCCACACTAGATGGCAGCACCGAGACTCTTATTTGGATGCTAAAGTGCACTAGGAATTTTATTTTGCCGGAAATGCCAAGAGCCAATAAGGCACTCCAGGGATCTTTTACATGCCGCATAATCATACGACATGGCCGCTGAGGATTTTCTGCAACCCGAAAATCCGGTGTCTGGACCGGGGATCAAACCCGCAGACTTGGGCTCAGAAGGCCGACGACAAACTAACTGCGCCACCCAGCCACCTGTTTTGAAATATTTAGCAGATATAAAAAAATAATTGTGACATTTGTTTGTATTTTTATTTTTATGATTTAAATCGCATGCTTTCTCTTGAATATTCTCAAATCTTGAAATATTTTTTCACAGAATCAGTTATCATTTTCATAAGCCATTTTCCCTCCTATATCTTCGTTTAGCAGAAGTGCGAAAAATTGAATCTTGATATAGCTTTGGAATTTTAAATAATTATTTTTCATTCGTTATTTTAAATCCATACATTGGCTGAAAGCAGCTTTTCATAGTATTTATTATAAAAGTAAAAATTACCGTTTAATATTTGTAAACAGTAACTAAATATTGTTAATATAAAACGTAATATAAACTTAACGTAACGTTATCGTAAATGTAATACTAATATCATGCATTTACGTGATCAAACATTGAAGGAACAACACTTTTAGTTTTAAGCATTTATTTTGATTAATAATAAAATTAGGAACGTAATATTAACTGAAAATAGTAATAAAAACTTTGTGGTAAATATTACTAGAAAAAACTTCCATGCTGTTGCGTAAGGAATAAATAAATAATTTTTATCAAAATATTGCTATAACTTTTATTTATTTTATGCTGATGCATCAGAAGATATCTAATTTTTCTTTGCTTAACACTAGATTGCCCAAGGAAATCATTTTGACTGCTTTTTAACTGCTTTTTTATTTGCAAAAATCTACAAATAATAATGCATAAATTATTTTTTTTTCCAAGTGATTTTTTTTATTGTTAACATTTACAAATAACTTAATAACTGTAAATAATATAAAAAATCTTAAAAATTAGTTAAACAGATTTCTTTACACATTAGTTATTCCTTCACTATGCAGTCATTTTAACTGCTTTTGGGCAGTAAAGGTATATACTAAGTTTCAGTCTGGTGTTAATAATGATCATATCATGCAATTTTCATGTGCAATAAAAATATGCGAAAACGATAATTACCTTTCCATGATGTAACCAGAAATAAAGAATGCCTAATTTATACTATTGTTAAACTATCTAATAACATCACTGGATTCGAACGCTCTACTTGCGCAAAATTAAAAATAAGCATTAACAGTAGATTGCTTAAGGAAGTCATTTTGACTGCTTTTTAATTTCAATTAGAAAAACAATGATAACAGAATTTCTTAGAATTTTGTGACTTTTTGGACAAAATATAATTTTTTTATTGTTAATATTTACTAATAACTTGTTATATAACTGTAAACAATATATAAAAATTAATATATAAAATTAATTTTAAAAAACGTTTTTAACACATTATTTTTTTTAATTCAGTCATTTTGACTGCTTATGGGCAATTTTATTTTGCTAATTAAGTAACTTTTACTTAATTAACATTTAAAATCGTTTTTAGTTAATTTTGGAACTAGTTATAAATTGGTATTTCACTTTTCTTCTAAAGTTCATCAACTAATACTTTTTAAATTAATGTAATCCACGACCTTATCTTACTCACTGTTTCCATAACGATGGATACTAATACTATACGAATCCTATATTATAAAAAAATTCAAGAAGAGTTGAAATTTAAAATAATGGAGCTCAACTTAGCACTGTAAATCTCGATTGTCTATGAGTGGATTATACGTGGTGAGGATTATTTGTGGTGAAGATTATACACATCCCAGAGTTCTGCAAAGAGATAGATAATTTTATGACACCGGATTCATCATCGATTTTTTTTTTTTAAAAATGTAACTGAGCACATTTATGAAGTATTTATGAACTCATTTTTTTTCTTTTGTTCATACATACTTTCGTATTTTCGTACATACTGCCACTCCTCAACAAAACAAAACACTTTTTTTTTTCAAACACAACGAGTTCAAGCAAATTGCACTTGTAATCTCTTCACGTCTTACAGTCTTTTGAAAATCAATATTTATTCAGTCTTCATCTAAAGATTATAAAATAACTAGAAACAACTTAACGTCAATAAAACGTCACGAACCATAAAATGTTTTATAAGATTTTTGAGAGAAAAAATAATGTTCGTCGAAATAATTTCGCAACAAAATATTTTTCCTCTCTTATAACATGCTAAAAATGTCTCTCAGATTATGCTTACTACCTTTATTGGTATTTAATTTTATTGCAATTGGTAAGTCATTTATAATGCTCTATATGTATTTCATTTTGTAAGCATCTTTACAATCGTTTTATTGCAATTTAAATGTTATATACCATTCAATGTGTTTTATATTTCATAGAATTATCAATGCTACTTTCATAATAAATATTAAAACTGATTTATATCACATAAATAAAACATGCAGCTATAATGTCAGCAAACACGGGAATTCCCCCTAAAGCTTAATCTTGATTTAATAAGATACCGATAGACTTAGAAATGGTGATAGTTACTTAAAAAAATAGGCCCCTCTTTTGTTAGAAAAATAAGCATTATTTTGGCAACTCCTTTCAGAGAGTCAGTTAAATAAATAAAAACTCTGGAAAATGTGTTTCTATCATATAACTAGTGAACCGCAATAGTGCAAAACAAAATGACTGCTATATAGCATTTCTTCAAGACTATCTTTTTGAGTGATGCACAGTGTGCAAAATATAAGACGGACCAGCCAGAATAATTTTTGATCAAATGATCGGATCTTCACGTTCTAGGATTCATTCTTCTTGGTGAGGAGTGGACCTCAAATATGCTAATTAATAAGTACAGACACTATTTCAAATAACGAAATTAGACACAAAGGCGTTCATTCTCTGAATGAATATATCTTATTTTCGACGAATTGGGATTTCTGAAAATATCGTCACAATGCACAGTGGGCCAGCATCTAAGGTTTCTTGGCCAAAATTAGTATTTCGATAAAATTTGCTTCAAAATTTGGGTTTTTTATTTAGGGGTTTTTATGTGCAGGTAAATTGAATTCATAGTTGAAATTTTGAAATGCACTAAAAATACCCAAAAAAAACAAAATGGCGGATGAAATATGGCGAGCAAAAATAAAAATAATAATATAATACGCTTAAATAATTAAATATAGCAATGAAAATATAATAATTTTCGTAATTTTATATTAAAAATGAAAATCAAATTATATTTCATAAGTAATATTACAAAATAACGCGAATTAATTGCGAAATAGCGTGGAAACATGAAAAGGAACAAAATTTTTGCTTTTCGGTTTATTTCGGAACTAGGCTTCGAAAGTCATTCAAGCATTGTAAAATGACAAATGATAAGATATAAACTATAAGTTTGTCAAGAGTATTAACTAATCCAACAAATTGAAAAATTGTACTATAATTTCTGACTAATTACTCTGATAAAAATGTAACAGTAGGGTGAAATTCCGATATATATTTCTGAAATAAAAAATTAAATTTATAAAATATTAATTTATAAAAAGTGCTCCATGTTCCCATAGCAAAACATATCTCTTGGGATACTGATCCAAGAGTTTCCTTGTCTTCTGGATTGGTTCAAAATTACAAGGCTGCGGAGTTGAACATTATTAGTCGAAAACCCAAAATTGGGTCGGCTGTTCAACGACGGTTATAAAATATAAAATAAAATTCAAAAGTTTTTGCACACAATTATAAATTCGTTTCCCTACAGATAATTTCATGCAAAATATAACTTTCTGTAAATATTTAATAATTCTTGTGATTTTATTTAAAACTTCTTGAAAAATGTTTGAATTGTAAGGTATACGAATTTTTACATCATTTTAAAGAGCGTAATTTTACGTGGCAGAATACAAAATTTGAGCGAAATCGGTATAATAGTTTTTGAGAAATCAAATTTTAAAAATACAACTTTTTTCAATATTATATTTCTCAGGATTTATTCGATCGATTTCGTTCAAATTTTATATGTTGCCATGTAAAATTACGTTCTTTAAATTTATGTAAAAATTCGCATACCTTACAATTCAAAATATTTTCGAATATTATTGACTTAAGTATTAAAAAATAATAAATATTTACTCAATGCTATTTTTTGCAATGAATTATATTTGGATAAACGAATTTTAAGATTGTGTACACAAAATTTTTTTAATTCACTTAAATGGATCTAGAGATGTGGCGAAATACGAAAAAATAGAATTAACATTAAGGGGTCCAAACTTTGATCTGCCCTGATGATAAAATTATGGCGACCATATTTCTCAGATTGCGGCTACCCCCTATATTTTGGGGATCAGAAATTCAAATCCATTTAAAAAAAGGTATGTTTATTAAGAAAAAGTGGGGTTTTGGGTCTGATTTCTTAACTTTAAATATCGTCTGCACTAATTAAGTACCTAGTTAATTGATATTTTCAATATTTAAAACCTTCTGGTTTACCTCAAGTTTACCTGAACACACCATTTTCTAAACCTTAAATTTTTAATTACTTTAAATTGGAGGAGAAACAGAATCTATGATGAAAATATTCTCCCGCTATGTAGCTTTTGCTTAAGTTATGATGAAAAACAATTTTTGTGCATATATACTTCAAAAATACAGATATTTTTTCTCATTTTGATGTACCGAGTTTTTCAAAAATAGCACATTTAAAAAAAATTCAAAATTTCTAAACAAAATCATTAGAAATTTGCAGCAAAAAAAAGCAATCAAATGATATAATGCTATTTCTGTAAATAATTTATTTTCTGCAAAAGACTGTAATAATCCTGTAATAATTATTTGCTTTGTAAATAATGTATTATATCAATACTATTTAAATATGAAGTCAGCCGGTAAAAATTTGTACCAGTTACGAGTTCTAAAGGCTTAGAAAACCAACTTTGAAAACTTTTGAAATTTTCAGGGCAAAACCAGTTCTAGAAAGGCCCTGTTCCTTAACGCAAATATTTTTAAAACAATTTTATTCATTTATTCATTTATTTATTTTTTAATTATGCATTTCCTTACTTATTAGAAGTATACGTATTCAACACAGCTTTATTCTATACTTGAAAATCATACTTGTCATCTTTTTATTTTAGTTCAACCGAAAACATATTTTACTGTTCATATTAACAATCGAGTGTTTTTTTAAACCGAAGAAAAATACCCAACAGTCATTAATAATCTTCTTCTAATCACTAATTATTTTTACTTTTACTTTCCCTAATTTATTTAAAAACTTCTATCCTTTTGTATTATACATTTCATATCAAAAAAATTTTGTCAAATTTAGTTTTGAAACTAAAACTTTATTAAATTTTATGGCTAATTCCTTATAAATGATACATTAACATTTATAAAAAAACGTTTTTGTGTATTAAACTGGAAATTTTTAGAAAATAAGAAGAATAAAAATTTATCTTTTTTCTTCATTAAGTTAACAATTTTACTCATTATGCTAATTTAAATGCTACATACGTTTGCAAAGATAGCATAATCAATGAATCTCAAAATTTAGTACAACTTCTAAGCTACTATTTCGAAAAGCAAATTTTAGTATAAGAAATTCATTATTTACGAACAGAAATAAGAAGTACAACGGAACATACACGCTTGGTTGATTAGCAACTTTTTCTTTCAATTCTTATTAGTTAATGTGACAAAATTCTTCATTTCCATCATTTCAAACAATTTTAAATCAGATAATCCTAAACTTTGAGTCATAAAATATCGCAAAATAAGTCTGAAAACTTTTTGGAAACTGCAAAATAATTACTTCAATTTTCATTAAATATTTATTAACATTTGTCACAAGCAATATTTTATTTTAGTTTAACTCTGCTGTTATCATTTAATCCATGATTCTATTATTGGAGATTACTCCGATCATTATTTAGTTTATCAATCATCAATGATATCACTTAGTTTATGAATTCTATCATTATAGATAACTCCTGTTATTATTAAGTTTATAAATTCTATCATTGTAAAGGATTTCTGTTATTTTATAAATATCCCTTCTACTTAAGCATTTGTTTATTTTCCGAAATTTTTTCTTTAAAAAATCTCTTCACTCTCATCTTATTTTACGAAATTTAATAAATAATGTTGATTTGAAGATATATTTTTGATTCAAGAAGACAAGCTGGCCATTGATCTTCTATCGCGATTATAAAAAAAACTGGGAAACCGCGTTTTAAATATAAAACTCAAACAAAGGCATTTGGTAATCTTAATGGTTGTTCAGCAAGTTGTTAATCTCTTAGCGTTATATAATCATTATTTATTTCTAATGAGACCACACAGATGAAAACTTCCTCTATTTGGTGAGCAATTTTTTCCTAGAAATAGCAAAATTTATGTTTTAATGTAAAATTATTCATACAGTAAACTTTTTACTGTGAAATTCCCTATATATATATATATATATATATA
>NC_092210.1:64115777-64258188 GCF_043381705.1 Parasteatoda tepidariorum | reverse complement strand
TATATATATATATATATAATGTGCGCATCTTGTTTTGCAATAAAAAGATACGATTTTTACGGCTTTCTGTTTACAAATTGATATATTTTGAAAATATATTAACCGTCTGGGATGTTTACTTTTAACCTAGTACTAAGAATAAAAATAGGAAAACTTGAAAAATATATCTAAATTAGAAAATCTATCTAATTAGAGGAATAAAATTTGAATTTTTCAAAACTAATTAAATGATTCTCAATTTGCAAAAATTATTATGTTCCAGAGGTTTTCAAAATTTTCCAACTTGCAGGAAGCATCCTGGCGAAATTTAAAATTTTATCTTAAATTTCATTTTTCCAACCACGAATATCCATTCCTTTTTATCTGCGGTATAATATTTATAATGAACATAGAATGAATGTTTCATACGCCCATGAAACAGACACTATGGAAGTAAGTGGTGAGATCATAAACATACTTAATATTTCTCATGCTTCAAATCCATTCAAATACGATAATTGAAATTAATAAGAATGTATTGATAACAATATATAATATAAGCATTAATAACATTGGGGAACAAAATTTGTGCTGTATTTATACAAATACTTGATCTTGCCTAATTCGGTTGAGGAGATTTCAGATATGAAATTAGTTTTCTTCATAAAGTTCCAGATTTTTTTCAAATGACATTCTTAGACGAAATGTACCAAGTTTAAAAACGTTACATATAACATAATGTAGCTGTAAAATATAACGCACCTTAAAAAATAATTTTAATTGTAACAGATAACTTCTAAAGCGTTAATATTAGATTTAATGTCGCAGATAAAGCGTTAATATTAGATTTAATGTCGTAGCCTCTCTCGTCTCATACTCAGAAGTAATTTTCCAATCCAGCAGCTTTTAACAACCAGCTCTCCTGTTCGGCCTTTAAAGAGAAAACTTAGTTTTTGACTTTTTTTTAGTTCAGGTTACAAATTTTAAAGAAAATAAAAGCTTGAATTATAATCGTAACCAAATTCAAATAAGAAGAAAGCCTCCAAAAAGGAGAACGAGTCGTTAAAAGCAGCTGAATTGTAAACTAGTTTCCCGGACACCAATTTCGGGAATCATTGCTTTACTCTATTAAAATCTAGTTAAAATTTTACATTTAGTAATATATTGATAAATATAAGAAAAGTTAGTTAAATACTTTATCAGAAGTTATTTTACTTTGTTAGAAAGAATAAATTTCATAAAGTATATTAAATTGTTTACTATGAAAAAGTCAAAATTTAAAGATACGAATTCACCTAATATTTATTTAAGCTTAATATATTAAATCATCTTCAATATTAAGTCTCTTAATGTATTTTGTGTTACAAAAATTAAAAATAAATAATTTTATAACTTTGAGTTTTATTTTATTTTGATTTTAGATTACATTTTTATATATATTACATTTGAAAAATATAATTTCGAAACTACGACTAACAAAACATAGAAATTGGAAAAAAAGCTTTTATTGCACTAAAATTTTTCTCTTTCTCCTTCAAAAACCCTCAACCCTGCTTTGACTAACCAATCGAAGTAGAAATTACAAAGTTTTTAAGAAAATTAATGTAACAAACTAGTAAAATGAACTATTAAATCAACAATGCAAGTTGTTGAATTTAAAAAAGGTCTCCACAAATATCCAAAACAAAGTAAGGAAAAAATTCCTTCTAACATTCTTGCTATTAACATAAATGAAGTAGGAGTACATGGTGATACGAAAGAATTTTTGAAAAACATTTTTGAAAAACAACATTTTATTAATGTAAACTTCTTTTTTGTTTATTTATTTGTTGTAATTTTTTTATGATTTTCAAGTTAATAACTGAGCATAGAAAAGAATATTTACTGTGTTAGATTTTTTTATTTTATTATTTTTCTACAGATGTTGGTTAAATAGGAATTAAGAGAGTAAATATTTGCATTATTTTATTTTTTGTCGCTAATAGTGTAAATAATTATGGTTTTCATTAGTTTTCATGTCATTTCTAAATTTGTCTTTTACACTGTTTCCATTATAAAGTAGATGTTGAGTAGTAAAACAGCTGTTGATTTTCTAACTCATAAAGAAATAGGGAATTCTCCAAAAGATCAGAAATGTTTTTTTAATTCCATGGCAGAGTACTGGAATTTTAAAAAAAATTGCAACCTCCTGTACCTGTACCTCCCTGTACCTGTAAACATTATACCTCTTTGTAGCGTTGCTTTTCACAAAGGCTCAATGCAAGTTAGCTTTTGATATTTAATGGAGAAGTGTACAGAAACATCGGAAAACTTTCGCTCCTGCTCTTTTGAGAGTTTTCTGCAATTTTTTCAAAATATGATAAAGGAAGAAGAACAGTTTATGTCCGTTTTTTGCCATGTGTCTAATTTTGAAAATTACTAGGCTTTGACAAAACAATAAAGTGGAAAATCCGTTCTCCCTGAGAGTTATTACACATTGAAAATAAGAAAAGTGGAGAAAAGTAGTTCCTGTCTAACTTAAAATCTGTTTTTACTCAATAAGCATTTTTGGGCACAAACCGTTCTTCCTTCCAGATCTTCAAATGTATTGAATAAATTTAAACGTATAAATAAATGTAGAGAATTTTTTTAGAGAAATGGTATAAAGATCCGTACAAAATTGAACTTTTCTTGCTAAAATAAACTTTAATTGCGGAAAAATTTGGACTAGTTTAAACCTTTAAAAAAGCCTCCTTTTTTGGCAAAACTTGGGAACAAAAAGGAAGAACCAAGTTGCGGTTGCGAGATGTAGAGCTGTAAGAAATTTAGGAACACTGAAAGAACTGAAGGATCATTGTCACGCAGAAGAATACGTGTAAATCTCTTCAAAGGAAAGCTTTGGTTACTCTGGGCTGTCGTTAATGAGGATGACATTAATGAATTTTAAAAATAACACAAAAAGAGAGAATCAACGCAATTTTTAACTTACATCAGGAGGAAATCTGAATAATCATTACAATTTGTAGTTGTTTTTATCCAAACATCGAAAAGAATACTCAAAATAGCCATAAACATAGAGGACAAACAGTTATTTCATAAAGAGTAGGGGAGAGTGGGGTCAATTGTAACAAGGTACGATTGTAACAGAGCAAAAATTTCGAGTGTCGGGTTCTAGATTTGATTCCTAGGTGGCGCACAAGGTGCATTTAACAAATCTGCATGTACACCCCTGATAGCAACCATTTTTATGTACTTTTGAAAGAGTTACATCGCAAAAGATATTTTCACGCCACGCAAGTACTTTTTTTGGTATTAGAATANATATATATATATATATATATATATATATATATATATATATATATATATATATATATATATATATATATATATATATATATATATATATATATATATATATATATATATATATATATATATATATATATATATATATATATATATATATATATATATATATATATATATATATATATATATATATATATATATATATATATATATATATATATATATATATATATATATATATATATATATATATATATATATATATATATATATATATATATATATATATATATATATATATATATATATATATATATATATATATATATATATATATATATATATATATATATATATATATATATATATATATATATATATATATATATATATATATATATATATATATATATATATATATATATATATATATATATATATATATATATATATATATATATATATATATATATATATATATATATATATATATATATATATATATATATATATATATATATATATATATATATATATATATATATATATATATATATATATATATATATATATATATATATATATATATATATATATATATATATATATATATATATATATATATATATATATATATATATATATATATATATATATATATATATATATATATATATATATATATATATATATATATATATATATATATATATATATATATATATATATATATATATATATATATATATATATATATATATATATATATATATATATATATATATATATATATATATATATATATATATATATATATATATATATATATATATATATATATATATATATATATATATATATATATATATATATATATATATATATATATATATATATATATATATATATATATATATATATATATATATATATATATATATATATATATATATATATATATATATATATATATATATATATATATATATATATATATATATATATATATATATATATATATATATATATATATATATATATATCAAATGATACTAATTGCAGACGACCATCATATTATGTACAAATAAATGAAAGACAGAGAAGGATTTTTTTTTAAAAAAGCCAATGTTGTAAAAAAAATTTCTTGAAAAAGTTTTGATTTTTTCACCACCAATTTCACTCGGAAATTTCTTATTGCTGGAAGTTCAACTTCTTATAACGCCTCTTTTAGATATCATGTAAAATTATTAAAACAGGTTTTGCATCAGCTTGAAAATATTCTAGCCCTTCTTTCTCTTTGTTAAATAGCGTTTTCGAATAAAACCAGAATCTTGCCAGTCATACAAAATCGGGTTGCACAAAAAAAAAAAAAAAAAAAAAAAAAAAAAAAAANAAAAAAAAAAAAAAAAAAAAAAAAAAAAAAAAAAAAAAAAAAAAAAAAACTGTAAGCTACAGGATAGACCAAATCAAAATCTCGGAAAATTAGAATGCATTACCTCAACTCTAAAGAATAGGGCCCCATGATACTTGTGATGCAGAGAAGCGTGATTAAAGTGTCTTTTATGATTAAGTTTTTATATTTGTTCAAATAACTTAATTTTTCTAAAAATTACAAATGTATTCAATACAAAATTTTTTTGCCTTAATTTTGAAATCTCCATACGTTTTTCTCTGTAAAAGGATCATCCAGCTAATTTAATGCTTTTAACAAGCATTTTAGGAGAAAAAATATCGCTTTTTTTTATTATTTCAATATATACTGGTTTTATTGGACTATCAGGTTGGATGTAACCAAGTGCTAATATGCTTCCAAACAATAAATAATTTACCCTTCAAAATACAGTTTGTGTTTTTGTGATAAATATTTAATTTTCTTATTTGAATTGGTTATTTATCATCCGAATAAAAATTTAAACTGTTTCATTTACGTATTTTGACAGAAAAAAAAGAGAAATTTTAAGGACTTGGTTTTGTCAAACATTCCTCTCTATCAAAAATGATCAAAGCATATTCTCTTTCTTCTTTTCAAATAGTATTAGTTTTTAGGTAAAACTGAGAGAATTTTATTATTATTAAACATTTTCAAGTTAATTATAATTAGCAACAATGTCAACTCGTATTGCTTATGTGATTTTTGATCGTTGAGAGTCAAAAGAAATCCTCAGATCGATTTGTTTGAATTTTCATTCTAAATGCAGATGCTCCCAAAGTGGAGCTCCATGGAGTGAGCTTTTCCTACCTGGGTGAAGGTCGGTTTTCAACTGTTCACGTTTTAAAGAACAAATATCGTTCCAAAGTAAATATCAGAAAAGAACGGCTTTATTCCACGATTTGAAAAGATTGCGATTTTATTATATATGTTTTCAGCAGCAAGCTCACCCATTGCAGATTTCACAATATCTTCGAGTATCGATGTTAATTACCCGTGACAAATACTCCTATTTTCTTTTATATTAGTAATACTTTTAATGTCATCAGTGACTTATTAATTAAAATAAAAAGAACCTGAGTTAAATTTAAGTATGAGTTGCATAAAGTGAAGTTTATATCCCCGGCCTTTACTTCCACAGTTTCTGTCTCTTTTTCTTTCTGTCTCCACAAACGAATATTATATGACAGGGGTTTCCAACTTGCATGAGGCCGGGGGCCACAATTAAGAACACAAATCAAATGGCGGGCCGCAACTTTATCAAAAATTTTTGTAGGACGCTTTTATGCTTGAAGGAACATTAAATATTACTGTCAGAGTATTACCAAGTTGTACAAAACAAAAGTATTGAATTACAAATTAAAATAAGAAGTAGATTTTTAAAAATATTTAATTGCTATTAATAATATTTTTAAAAATATTAAATAAATAATAAAAATTCGGGCTACAATAACTTAATGTGCACGTATGTATTAAACAATTAATGTGCAACAGATATCTAAATGTTAAGATATTAAACTTATATAGTAGCAAAACAAAATATTCAATGAGAAAATTGATGTTTGTCTGCTGCAACCACCAGAGAATAGGTATTTGCATCTTAAATTTAAAATTACAAATGTGTGTGAAAATATTTTCGTCCAAACTGAGTGGTTTCAAAAAGTAAAATCGGAGAATTTCTTCAAGAAAATTTCTGATACGCACATGCTAAGTTATATTCACAAAATACAAAAAAAAGAAATAAAAAAGAGCAACATACACGATTATTTTAGTATTTGAATAAATATTTTCTTGGGTGCAAAACGTGAAAAATAGATTTCTTTGCACCGTTGGTATGCTAAATTTCACAGAAACGAGAAATTAGGTTTTTATTAGCGAGAAAAGTATTTTAAACCCATATAGATTTTTTACGAAAATTGTCCGTAAAAAAATGACAACTGATATATTTTAGTTCGAGGGCCACAAGAAAAGGCTTCGCGGGCCGGATGCGGCCCCCGGGCAGCCAGTTGGAAACCCCTGTTGTATGACTTGGGTGCCGTGAATATACGATTTTTATATAACTTGGGTTAAATTATATGACTTGGGTGTTAATGTTTTAGTTCTTAAGTTAGCCGCAAGTCCTGTTAACTTCTTCTCAAAGTATGAAGTATACAAAAGAAAAGTTAATTTTTATCCATATCTGCTCAAATTTATGAAGAAAAAACTTGTTTATATACCAATGGTTAATCATTTTATTCCATTTTTGTTTATTAGCCTCTAGCCAAAATTGCATAAGGGGTGGAATGATGGACAACCAGTGCATAGCGGAGGAATTCCAGAATGTTATGGATGATTTCATGGAAATTGAAGAAGCTAAAGAAAGTGTGGGCAGTGAATTTGAAGAACTTGGTGAAGATTTCGAGGAGATTGCGGATATATACCAACCTCTTTTAGATTGTCACACAAAGTTTCCCTTCCCATTTAAGGATTGTTACAGAAATGTTGAAGTTCAAGCTAAAAAGGAAGAAAAAGGAATGTCATTCAGAGAATTTGAGGACTACAAATGCGCGTAAGATTTCCATGCCTTACTTTATATAAGTAAAGCTGTTGTACTACTAACATTTGTGATCATATTTGTGATCATCTATTGGTACCAATAACTTTGAATACCAATGTTAATTATTCCGCATGAATTCGAACGAACTTCGTAATTTTAAATGACAAAAGTATTACTCTAAAAAGCATTCTCATTTAAAAGGCAGGCTTATTATCGTCCTACGGGTTTCTTTTTTTATTTATTTATTCATTTTCAAATTTTATAAAAATGTTGGTAGTGTTATTCAATTACCAACTCAATGAAACTGTAATTTAAGCAAGAAAAAGTTTGGGGCAGACGCAAGGAAAGTTTGTCGGGCAATTTCAAAAGTATCTCTCAATTGAGTACACCTTCAAGAGCAATCTCTTCGTTCCTTAAAGAATAGTTGTCCCTTACTTAGACACTACTTAAAACCTTGAAACATTTCTTTTATTGTCATAAAATTTCATTTCAAACTTCATCAGTAAATTTAAATGGTATTAAAATTTAAATAAATAACTTGTAAATAAGTGAAAGAATTAGATATATATATTTAAAATTAAATATAAATATAAAACACGTGTAATTTTTGAAAAAGTGTGTGATAGTTACAATTGAGTTTCGTACTTGTAGAGAAATATATTTAAAATATTCTCTTATGTCATTTTGTCTAAAAATCGGAAATGACACACAAGCACTGAACTGTATTTTTTCGACGTAACTTCCCAGCCCCAGCAAGAACTAAGAAATTATCGAAATTTTCAATCTATCCAAATGAAATGTTCTTTAAAATTAGCAATATATTAATATGACTGGTTAATCTAGTCAATGGATCACCTTTTCTTTCTCATTGATGCATCTTCCAAATTAATACTACCATAATAGTTCCTGGGTGGTAAGACATCTTCTCCTTATTGTACCCTTCAACTCTTAAAAATTCTTGAACGTCAAATTCGTTTTTGATTGTTCCATGACACGCTCCAATATATTGTTCTTAAAGTAAAAATCTTCAAAAGAGAGGGATAAACATACTGACAAGGAGAGATTCAAATTTAGAAAATCTTTTCTCCTTTAAACTTGCAATACCAAGGAGTCACATCTCAGCTTCACTACACCTCTTCCTTATCTTCCTTCATTCATTTGATTATTTTGTTTGGATTTGTTCCCAAACAGTCAATCCCCTTTTTAGCCTATTTGTAACCTTGGTATCTCTCCAAGTTTCAGCATTGAGAAAAAATGTTTCCCTCCATAAACTGAAACTAGAATGTGCCTGTTTATGTGACAATATTTGTGCTCTCTTTTTGCTTTTTTAGCTTCATTCATAGACATAAAGAAAATTAATTTTTTTTTCACGTCGATAATGAATGTTCACCGACTGTTTTTGAATGTTCATCAATCAAATTCATTAAGAGATAAATGCATTAAAGCTTCTATGTAAGAGGACAAAGAAAAAAAATTACCCCTTAAATAAATAGATTCGTATTTGGAAATGTGACTCACAGGATATAAAAATGGTTATCATCAGGAAAATTTCCTACTCCCTTCAAGAAGTCGCTCAGTCACATTGCTTTCGGGACTTTCATTCAAAATGTCATGAGCAAACGCATACAAACTTCAAAGAAATCCCTCAAGATATACACCGAAGAGCCATCACATTATGACCACCCTGCTAATAACATGTAGGACCACCTTTAGCCCTCAAAACTGCTAGCACCCGCCGTGGCATTGATTCCACAAGGTGCTGATAGGTAGTCTGAGGTATCTGGTACCAAGCGCTCACCAACTGGTCCTGAAATTCCCTCACATTGCGAGGGGGTAGCGTGGCAGCACGAATTTGGTTTTCCAAGTAGGACCACAAATGCTCTATTGGATTAAGGTCAGGTGAATTTGGGGGCCAAGACATGACTTGAAAGTCACTGGAATGTTCCTCGACGATTCGACCCTTATGACATGGTGCATTATCCTATTGGTAAGCACCATCCCCCGCAGGAAAAACTGCTGCCATGAATGGGTGAACTTGGTCTGCAACTATGTTCAAGTAGCTTACAGACGCCAGGGATTGTCCTATGAGGATTATGGATCCCAATGTTCCCCATGAAAACATTGTTCTTGGGCGAGAAACCATGAAAACCTGGGCCAGCCCATTGTTATAGATGGAGGGTGGTCATAATGAAATGGCTCTTCGGTGTATTTTGCAAAATAACTAAATTTTTACCTTGACCATTATTGTCTCAAATTCTATCCGTTTTAGACAGTCACTGTTATAAATTTTAAAGCACATTAAACCCTTCTTGTGCTCAAGTGTGAAACAAGCTCGATATGGTGCTAAGTTGTACCATATTATTGCACTTCTTAAACTTGATTGCACGATGCTGTGGTACAATTTAAACAGAAATAAGATTCAATATAGTACCTAATCAAGGTCGCAGTAAATTTGCACTCTATGTTCAAGATATCGAGATTATGCCTCATCATTGAACCAATTTTTCTTCAAATAAACTCATATTTTAAAATTTGAGTGAATGAATGTCATTAGGTAAATTAGCTTTAAAGTTTATATGTAATAACAATAGACTCAAAGATTATGGCTTGATTATATTTTTTGTACGCAAGTTTGCAGTTATCGTAGTCTATATAAAACTCAAACACTCATTTAAGCTGTTTGCGTCGCATTCTTGGTTCTTTAATATGCTGCTAACAAAGGAAACTAGGGAAGTGTGACTCGCCAATTTTGAAATAAACTAGCGGGATGTATGCCTTATGAGGTATAATTTTTGGGGGAAACATTCGTTTCGGCCCATAAAAGGTCCTATGAGAGATAAAAAATAATTCAATACACAGAAAAATTGGTATTTTATTACTTCAATGCAGACTATTAGTTATTGTAATTGTCTCATACTCCAATTAATTTGGTGGTAATAATTAATTAATTTTCTGATTGATTTATTAATTAGCAAATTAATTAGTTATCCAATTAATTACAAATTAATTAGATTATGAGACAATTACAACAATTAATAGTCTGCATTGAGGTAATAAAATGCCGATTTTTCTATATATTTAATTATTTTTTTATCTCTCACAGGATCTTCCATGGGCCGAAACGAATGTTAATTAGTTTATTAATTAGCAAATTAATTAATTATCCAATTAGTTACAAATTAATTGGAGTATGAGACAATTACAACAACTAGTAGTCTACATTGAAGTAATAAAATACCGATTTTTCTATATATTTAATTATTTTTTATCTCTCACAGGACCTTCTATGGGCCGAGACGAATGTTAATTAATTTATTAATTAGCAAATTAATTCATTATCCAATTTATTACAAATTAATTGGAGTATGAGATAATTACAATAACTAATAGTCTGCATTGAAGAAGTAATAAAATACCAATTTTTCTATATATTGAATTATTTTTTATCTCTCACAGGATATTCTATGGGCCGAGACGAATGTTGCCCCCTAAAATAATTCCTCATAAGGCATACATCCCACTAGTTTATTTCAAAATTGGCGAGTCACACTTCTCTAGTTTCCCTTGTAAGAGTCAGGTTTTCTGATATTACTCGTCGACTGTACATTGCAAAGTGTGCCTCGATTATTCGTTAACCCCAAAATTACACAGAGTCTGTCCCTTGCATCGTTCATACATAGAAATTTTGGAATAAAATAACATAGCAAAATAAATGCTGTTAATTAGACTAAATAATTAAGACTAAAATAAGATATTTTCTCAATAAATCGCTTTCCTTTTATTAAAAAAAAATCTTTATACTCTTTATCTACTTTTCTAAGTTCAAAGAGTATTATCATGTCAAAATTTCAGACAATTTACCAAAAACCTGCGCTTGGTACTTTTTCTCATTCATTTCTGTGAAATGACAGTAACTTTACTATTTGTTATCAGTTTATGATACTTAGTTTAAATATTTATATTTCAGAACCCTGGTTGGTTTGATTGAATGCATTGAATTAAAAACCAGCATATACTGCGGACTGTCGGAAGCTGGTTTAATGATGGAATTAATAGGAATGTTCAAGCCTATATTCGAAAACGAATGCAACAAAACTGGAATTGTTTTGTCACACATGGTTCAGTTTTCTTTTTAATCAGCTGCATTTTTCATGGTTTACAGTTATTGTTTGATTTCTTTGATATTTTATTAACAAAATAGTCTTTTTTTTTCAATTTAAAGTAAATCTATTATAAAATGTGGGTCATTCTCCTTAAAACCATCATTTTAAGTTAAATTTGTAAAATTCAGAGAAAAAAAAAACTTTGTAATTGTATAATATTATTTCTAATTATATTAATTTCTAATTATATTATGACTTAAAAAAATTTTATATTTTAAGCTATAGAGTAGTTAGTATTTTTAATTTTTTAGATAGTTAATACTCTAAAATCATTCCCTCATGTCTGTAATGTATTAGCAAGGAAATGACAAATTCTTTAAAATTTAAAAATAGTTTTGTTGCTTAATTATTTGGAATTAGTCATGCACAAATATATTTATTCATGGAATTATAATGATTCACTTTTTAGGTGCTATTTAATTTCATTTTACCCTTAAAAAAACATGACATATTGATATAATGGTAAAAAATATTTTCTAATTCAAAAGTATTCCACATGCAAATTTTCAATGAGTTGAAGATAATAAAAAAACGCTCTATTATTTTTTTATGTTTGCTAACTGTATATCATTAACATTTTCAATAAAAGATTTTATTTTGTGGTGATTTAGAATAATTTATATTGTATTGAGCAGGAATTTCGGAATGCTCTAGAACAAACATTAACATAATGCTGTGGCAATATTTTTTTATAAGAATTTGTTTTCTGAATTTTATATTTTAAGATTATAAAATGAAAATTGTAACGCTGTTAATTTGTTTTCTTATAAACAATTTTTATTATCTTTATTGAGAATAAGTGAGCGGGAATAAGTGAGGAATTGACATATAGGTATATTTCAGTTAATATTTAAAATAATTAAAAAAATAATTTGTCCTTTTTATTGTTTTGTTGACATGACTTCTAAAATAAACTTTATACCCAAAAAATTTATTCATAAGTTATGAAACATTTCTAAGTAAACTGAATCATAAAAAAACTGTTTCTCTGAAAATGACCCGTGTACTTGTTGTAAAGGATTAAACCAAATCTAATTCTGGCAAGATCCAAGGTTATGGATCGCTTACCAGGCAAATTATTTACCATCTAAAAGTTATTAATAGATTCGAATTTTAAAAAAAACTATAAAAACTTTCTTTTTTTCTTTTTAATTATTTTAAGTGATATTTGTAATTCTTACAAAGTACTGTTTTATTTATTTAACAATTGTTCGTATGTCAAATTAATGTAGAAACTAAAAATGAATAAAATATTGAATAAATTAGTTTAAAAGTGTGTTTACTGGTTGTTAAAGCTATACAAAAGTTGTGAAAGTTTAAACTAATTTGCACCCAGAATTGTACACTCTTTACTCGAACGATTTTGAAAATCCAGTGAAGCTCACAGTATTTTTTTACTAAATAAATTGCTTATAAATTCAGCCTTTTTAACAACAACAAAAATTCGCAAAGTTAGAATATGGTTGATAACTGCTCTTTTGCTGCTCTTGTCTGTACTTTCAATGGATTCTTGAAAATTCTCACAAGCACAGTTAAAAAAAATACGAGCCTGTTTAATCGCAATTTTTAAGTTATGGCAAAGGAAAAATAAGTCAGATTAATAGAAAACTATAGTACAAATATTAAAAGACAAAAGGAAATTTATTACACTTAACATGCAAAAATGTCTTATCGAAACAGTTTATTGGCAAAAGAAAGAGTATAGGTGTTGCCAACGAGAAATAAACAAATATGAACTAAAATTATCGAGATATCACTCATTTCAAGACTCCTTCCAATATCAAGACTAATTCTTATTTTAAGTAAACAATCACGGAAAGCATAACAAACTATAAAATAATGAAAACACTACATTTACCTAAATTCCTACAAAATACTAGTCTACTGTGTCTATTACGGTGGTTCTCATCTCATGGATTTATTCGCGATCGCAACGCTCGAGTACGCCGTCTAGCGGGAGCCTGTAAATATCAGGCATTAATTTATCACGTTTTCATTTAGTACCATCAAAATCATCGACTGAATCAGACGCGAACCACAACATATTCAATCTCTACTTTTGAAATTGAAATAGATAGTTATAATCGGTACTACCACGTAATGGCTGATTGAGAATTAATCAAAACTGTACCAGATGTTGAGAGTATAGTCTTAATATCACCATCATGGTCAGCAACACCGAAGAAAGAATAATTAGTTTGTATGCATGTGTTTAAAACCTCAACATCAATTGTGCCAAGTAAATATCTGAAGATCCTCTTTTCATTTTCTCTGTCACCTTTTGTAGCTTTACCCTGAGTTCTTGAAGCAAAAGTAGCAGTAAAAGCTACAACTTGCCTGTTTGTCATAATAAAATATTGTAAACTACCAACTACCTCTCTTTAAGGAACATCTCTCTAATGAGATTTAGTATCATCACAAGGATTCGATATAGCTATAAGTTCAATCCCGAATCTCGAATTTTTTTGGTAATTCTTTAGGATGAACCATAGTCCTTGCAGCTTCCACAATAGTTTTCTTCTTCTTCTCTTCACCTTCATTATATTCGGGAGTTTCAAACATATCGAAACCCAGTTCAGTGTCTCGATTAGTCAGAATTTTTTTTTTCACTGAGTAGTTGATGAATTTAGTAACAGCATGACAGAGGATCTGTTCAACAATATGTTCAGCAGTGTTTACTTAATGAAGGGAGGTGTCTAATTTTGCTTTTCAGTTTTTTTTTTTTTTTTTTTTTTTTTTTTTTTTTTTTTTTTTTTCATTTTAAAGAGATTACTCAGTGAAATTTAAGAAAATTATTCTTGAAAAAATCATTTGAATTTTAGAAAGTCATCGATTTAGGTGCAACGTTGGACCCATTTTTCAGTGTTAAAGACCTCATACATCTTCCTACTTTTTCAATTCCTAAATAGATACATGGCTATAGAATGATATTTAGAATAAAAAAATAATAGTGTGAGAATGAAAAACATACTAAAAAATACAAGTACTCTCTTAATAAGCTTATCCCATAAAATAAACTGAAAAGTAATGCTTCTCTAGACACTTATAAAAACTATAAATTTATGTGCAACAGGTGATGTCAAGGAAAAATTAAAAACAATAAACGTAACTCCGTTTGTAATTTTTATGAGCAATGCGAAATGTTCTAAAAAAATCTACTATCTTGCCAAAAGCATTTATTATTCCCCTTTTAGTGAAAGAATTAAACCATCGGAATCAAAATGTGTTATAAGATATTTATATCATCATTATTGGCATTAACTATTATCGTTACAGGTAAATTGTTTGTTCTATTCTGTTCTATTCTAGATATTTTATTTTTAAAGAGATAATAATGTCTTCCACGCAGATACATAATAAAAGAAGAAACTTAATAAAAGAATGACATTCTTAATCGTTTTATAAGAAGCGGTTGTTATAGTTACCGATATCACATTCTTTACCGTCTAATATACCTTCAAAATATTGGCAAGATTTTGTGTACCATTATTTTGGCTGCTCCATAAGTGTGTTAGCTGGTAAAATGTAGAGCATTTGTATTGCGTGTTACAATTAAGTATCCAAGGGCGTCCCATACTTGTTCGATGGGATTAATGTATCACCTCCTACATCAAAAAGTCTCCACATAGTACTTTATAAGTAGCCTGCGCAGACTATTTGAAAAGTGAACCAGCTGTGCGCATTAACCCAAATTCTATTTTAAAAGTAATTGAGGGAAATTTATCATATATATTTGAGAATTGAATCTGTAGTGGTTGACAAGTGAATAAGACAAGCCAATCATATTCATGAAGTAAATAAATTTTTAGACATTTATTTGTTACCACTTTCTTCTTTTTACTAGATTTTCTATTAAATGGCTCTTTCGAAATTGCTTTGCCTTCATAGAGGTCAGATCGGACTGCCTATGAGAAACCGTCCGGAGAGTTTTTAGTTGTAGGAGGCGTTGATTAAGGTCAGGGAACATCTTAGGCTACTCCAAGATTGAATATCTTCCAAATTGGAGATTGTGTCTACCAACTAAGACCTTTGTGAACAAGCGTTATTGTCAATAAAAAAAAAATTCGGTCCATATGCTCCACTAAAAAGTCTCACATTGAGTGCAAGGCTTTCGTCCCTGTACTTGAAGGTTGATATGCCTATCTGCCATGATGTTTGCCCAGACCATATGACCACTTCGATCACAGTGGTCTTTTTCGGCAACGTTAGAGGGTCGATAACGACTCACGATTCTCTCCAGATGAGAATATGTCTCGAATCACTGTCCAGACTGAATCGCAACTCACGACTGAAGAAAAAGATGTTCTCGGTACCATGCTAGACAGTCCTTTCTGAGATTCACAGTCGAAGGGATGCAGATTACACAGCACCTGGCAAACAAGCCACTTAACAGTCTTGAGCTGACGTTGTTGCCCTTTCGCGCCATAACACTAGGTCGATAGATCACTGTTCTTGTCTCTGTGAACTTCCACAGAGTGGACACCACATTTCTCGAACCCCGAGGTCCCTACAGTAGGTAGCCTATGATTGGCTCCCCTCGAGTCTTCTATGTATCCACCATATTGTAGCATCGTCTAGACGGTGACGACTGGCCATATTAATGACGGGTAAGCAAAGAAATTCAAAAAACAAGGATTGGGCTAGGCTACGATGCTTCAAAGCGATCTTAAAGCTGTCTTTCAAGCATGTAAGCTTTAGCGAGCAAAACATAATCACAGCACCACTGTCTTTCGACGTAACACGCCACTGCATGCCAGAGGTGCCCGCGAAGAGCTAAACTATCATCTGATATTGCATTTGAGTATATGCGTTACTTATTTTATTATTTAAAAAAAATGTTATTTCCCTTAATTGTTTTCATATTAGTGTATTTAAGCCTACAGATCTTCAAAAGATAATGCTTATTTTACCTTTTGAGGATCTGTAGGCTTAAGTACAGTTTACTGATTTCTCATCGGTGGTCGGGCTACCGAAGCGGGGCTGCCCTCCCCTCTGCAGAGGATCAAAATTGTGATGGCGTGTCTTCGGATCATCCTCAGGAATGTTTCCCAGACTGTCATCAATAGCCCATTGTGCAGCTCTACAGCGACATAAATGAACTACAACAACAACAACTTCTCATTGCTTCTATTTATGCATTGCATTTATTGTTTTCGTTTTAGTTTTATTTTCCTTTGGAACTTTTTGGAACTAGAGATTTTTAAGTGTTCTCTACGTGTCTCAATATTTTTTTTCCAATGGCAGGCACTGAATTTGAATCTTTTGCCTATACTATGCCAGAATTGTTGCTCATTTCGCGTTACCCAGTGGGCACCTGTGAACCAAAGTCACGGAGGCGAGCAACATTGCCCACGCCACACTGCCACAAACCCGTTTATAGGGTGGGCCACATTCACACATCATACACACAATAGAGGACAGCACAAAGAGAGAGAGAAACATCCATGCCCAGAGCGGGATTCGAACCCGCAGCCTATGGCTTCGCAGTCAGGCACGCTAACCATTCGGCCACCTGACCGGCCGTGTCTCAATATAATCTTGATCATTTTGTAATTTAGATATTTTTATAACTGAAATATTAACTGAATTTCGTATCTTTTTATAGAAATGTAAACTAGTTTTTTTTAAATGGCAATTTATTTTTTGATTAAAAAGCTACCGTATTAAATTTTATCTAAATTTCTTACTCAACTAGTTTTGAACTCAACTAGAAATGTAAACTAGTTTTTTTTTAAATGGCAATTTATTTTTTGATTAAAAAGCTACCGTATTAAATTTTATCTAAATTTCTTACTCATTGTTTAACAGAAAAGTATCAGTTTTTTTCATTTTGAGCTTAGATTGAAAACATTATTCTGGATCTAATAACTAATTATTCTACGGAATAAAAATGGCGTTGTTAAAATAAATTCACCTTTAATGATCAATTTATAAAATTCTTAGCTATATTTACTTGTCCAAATATAATAATAGCTTTTATACTTCTACAAGAATTCTGCACAGATTATTTTCAAAAATACTGAAACTCCTGCATTCAGTTCTAGTTATTAATATGGAAATTAATTATTTTTATAAATAAACAATTTGATTTCAAACTGTTCCCTTAATTAACTGTTCCATCTCTCCTGAAATTGTCAAGATGATGATATTTTTTATGCTATACGTAATGTAAAATTCTGGGACATTGTGCAGTTGTAAATGAAATTCATATTTTAAAATTGAATTAAATGTTTCTATCGTCCATGAATTCAAGTTTACGATAGTTCAAGATTTCGATAGTTCAGGAATTCAAGTTTTTTATAGTTTTCAATAATTTTACCTTAATTAGTTATTGAAAGTTTAAAATTTTATTTAACCTTCCCTTTTAAAATCTTTTTTATCTCATTATTCACAATCAAATATTTGATTGGATATAGTTAGTCAAAATTACCCATGTAACATTTCGCCATTTAGTTATCAAGTTATCATTTAAAACCCATTTTATTAGAAATTTAATATATATATATANTAAGATATATATATAATAGAAACTATATGATATATAATCTTTTTATAAAAATATATTATCAAAAGAAATTTTAATTTTTCTAATTAAAATTCGGAATGATTTTTTACAAACAATTAAATTTCAGAGCTTTTAAATTGGGATTCATCTCCTTGTAGTATAAAATGTTAAAACAAAGGAATAAAAAGAATGAAGATAGCTGGGAAAAAAGCCTTTGTTTCAATCAGAAGCTGGCAAAAGTAGTAAAACAAATTGTTCAGTTTTATGGCACTTTTAATGCTCACTCTAAAAGTATAGAGCGTTAAAGGTCAGAGCAGAAATTACTGTTCAACAAAATACTTATATTAGAATAGCCGCTTCAGACATTTCACGTCCATTACTAACCTACAATTATTTTAAATGTTAAAACACCATAAATTAAATGTTTCTCGTAGTTATGTTTTCATTATTTTTTAATAAAAAATCTACTTTGAAACAAAAGCCATCCATAAATCTTTTTTTTTTGTAGCATGAACAATATAATAACAATAGTAGTACTTTATTCACGTCGCACTAGAGCTGCACAATAAGCTATTGGTGATGGCCTGGGTAACATTCCTGAAGATGATATGAAGACATATGGCATCACAATTTTGATCCTCTGTAGAGTGTATTGCTCTCTCGCTTTGGTAGCACTACGACCTGCTCGCGAAAACGATCACTTCACGGTTAAACAGTTTAACTAGGACCAATGACGCACACCCTCGGTCCCTAAGCAGACTGATCAAAGTGGTCGCCCACTTACTGACAGCAGCCATTGATGCTAGACTTCGGTATTTTTCTGAGAGCCTTTCCGAGTGTTTTTAACCCCTTAACGCACAGATTTTTAAAAAAAAAACGGGCCAATAAAAAATCCATTTTTTTTAATGCGAAAAAAAATTATTCCGATCCTGGTTCAACTTTTCTTTAGGTGGACAATTTTGATATACTGTAGGAAAAGGCTATATTTTATTCTTGAATAAATAAGTGTTATAGCTTACACTCCTACGTAAATGATAAATATATATCAATAAAACAATTTTTTTCTCTTTGCTTTCACATTGTTATTTTCAATTCTCGATTATATTCGAGTGTGAAAAATTATAGCAGCATAAAATGCAACGCCTCTCGAATTATCTCGAGTGTGCACAGTTTGGCCTGTTTAGCCAATACCTCCTAGATAGGAAGAAGGTACTGGTTTATCAGCCTCTAGAACTGGCGGCCCGACTGGCTGCCCAACTGGCGGCCCGGGGGCCGCATCCGGCCCGCGAAGCCCTTTTTTTGTGGCCCGCGAACTAAACTATATTAGTTGTCATTTTTTGCTGATAATTTTCGAAAAGAATCAATATGGGTTTAAAATACTTTTCTCGTTAATAAAAACATAATTTCTTCATATCTGTGAAATTTAGCTTAAAAACGGTGCAAAAAAAATTTATTTCTCAGGTTTTGCACCCAGGAAAATATTTATTCGAATGCAAAAATAATAGTGTATCTAGCTCTATTTTATTTAATTTTTTTGCATTTTGTGAATATAATTCAGCATGTGCGTATCAGAAATTTTCTCGAAGAAATTATCCGATTTAACTTTTTGAAACCATTCACTCATTTTGGACGAAAATATTTACACACACATTTGTAAATTTTAAATGTAAATATATCTATTCTCTGGTGGTTGTAGCAGATAAATCTCAATTTTCTCATTGAATATTTTGTGTGCTACTATGTAAGTTTTAATACCAACATTTTCAAAGTTTTATATCTTTACAATTAGATATCTGTTGCACATTATTTGTTAGGTGCACATTAAAGTTATTATAGCCCGAATTTTTATTATTTATTTAATATTTTTAAAAATATTATTAATAACAATTAAGTATTTTTAAAAATCTACTTCTTATTTTAATTTGTAATTCAATATTTTTGTTTTGTACAACTTATTAAAAATCTGACAGTAATATTTAATGTTCTTTCAAACATAAAAAAATCTCTCATAGAATTTTGATAAAGTTGTGGCCCGCCATTTGATTAGTGTTTCTAATTGTGGCCCGCGGCCTCATTTAAGTTGGAAACCCCTGCTCGAGAAGGTATTGGTTTAGCGCGCTCGAATTAACTCGAGCGCACAAGTTAAGGGGTTAAACATCCCTGAGGATGATCTGAAGATATGCCATCACAATTTTGATCTTTCGCAAAAGGAATGGCTGTCCCACTATGGTAGCCTGACGTCCTGTGCTCTTCACGGTAAAATAATTTATCTAAAGCTGATACCGCGCACTCACTGTCAGTCCCATCGCAGACTAGTGGCAGCACTGATCCGTTGATCCGTGTTTTACGAGCAGTTCACTGTTGAACGAATGATATAACAGGCCTCTTTTTTAACAACGTCAAAAATACTTTTTTTTCATTTAGTTTTTTCTATTTAGTTTTCTTTTTTCCTATATTTCTTTTGAGCACAAACGAATTTTTTCAGCAAAAAAAAAAAGCTATAAATTAAATAAAAGTTAACTTCTTGTCTTTATCAACTTTTTTGGTTGAAAATTTATATGAACCAAGAAAATAGATATTAAAAATTAAGTAAAAAGTCAAGAGTGCTTTGACTCAATTTAATTTCAATAATTTAATGATGGCTGATTCAATTCCAGCTATGAAGATTCCAGCTTTCTTAATGTCCCGCAGTGGACTGATCGTTAAGACACGGTTTCCAGCAGATCACCGAAGTCAAGCATCACTGACTGCGGTCAGTGTGCGGGTGGGTGACTACTTGGATCAGTCTGCGTAGGGACCGAGGGTGTGCGGTATTGGTCCTCGTTAAACTGTTCTACCGTAAAGTGCTCGACTTCGCGTGCAGATCGTCGGGCCATCCCCTCTGCAGAGGATCAAAATTGCGATGGCATGTCTTCGGATCATCCTCAGGGATGTTTCCCAGACCGTCGCCAATAGCCCATTGTGCAGCTCTAGTGCGACTTAAATGAACAAATCAATCAATCCAGCTTTCTTAAATTCAAAAATAATAAAATCTGTGGCCGAGCGGTATAGCCCATCTAACGCAGTTCGAATACCGCTATTACCCTGGATGTATCTCAGTTCTGTCTTTCTATATGACAAAGGTTTATAAGTCTTAACTGAGCACACAAGCAGCTTACAAATGTATGTTGTACCAATAAATAAATAAAAAATCTGTGCCTCGAGATTCAGAAGCACCCAAGCTCCAAAATGATAGTATAGTACAGTACGAAACAATAAAAATCGAGACCTCCGTGATCGAAAAGTATTGACCTTCCGACAAACGCTATGAAATGTTTAGAAGAGTGTGAGGTTGCTGGTTTGAATCATATCATATCTCCACCACTAATCATCAATGTGTTGTCTTTCTCTTAATTTATGTTTCTCATGAAAGAGTTTATCTTGATAATAGATTATAAAACGTTCTTTGTATTGAACACATATATATTCAGAATAAACAGAGCAATTTTTTTCCGAAAATAATATATGCAGAAAAAAAATTTAAAAAAACATTCCTAATTAATCAAGGTTTTATTTACGAAACTTAAATTTATAGTGATAATTACTTAACTTTTTTCAGAATGTGTAACATATTTAAGTCTTTGCTTATTTATTACATTTTCTCAAAATTATAAGTGATAATAAATAATCATAACCTCTATATTGTTCTTCACTTAAATAATTCAAGAAGTGTCACAAAAAATATGTACAATGGAAGTATAACGAGCCTTTTCTCAAATAGATATAAAGATGCCCCACAAATGGAACGTTTGATGCGTTACGTCATTCTGACGCAACAACTTTTTTCACCTGAGCAGAAAATAAAGCCTTTTAATGCGTAGTAGTATAGTTTCTGCTCACACAAATATCATAAATGGTGTAAAATTTCTATTCAAATATCAAATGGTATTACAGTCAAAGATAGATTCGAACTGATCATACACAATTGCCATATATATTGGGCAATGATGCTAAATCAATGGATATACAAATTCTGCTACCAATTATTTTAATAGAATAACATTGCAAAGAGGGATTATTAAATTTATTTGCGCTTTCAAATATTATACGAATCTCTTGCTTTCAAAAATTATACAAACTGTAATGACCGCAATAAATCAAAATTATAGCGTTTTTCCTTATAAAAGCTATTCAATTAATTTTTGAATTTTAATCTCTTTCTAACTTATAATCTCCTTCTAACACATAAAAATCCTGTAAATTTATGAGTGAAATAAAATGGAGTGCTAAAATTGAAAACAGGTAAAAAAAAATTCACATATTATAATAAGAAATATAAAATGACTAAATTTAATTTATACCTAAGAAAATTAAGAATCGAAATTATATTTTCCAAGTAAACTCTAAACATTTTCGCAATACAGGGATTTTTAAAAAAATGAAACTTAAATAAAGAAGTCTGAAATATTTTCGGCTACTTATACTGCCTTATAGAGAAAAATATAATTTATTAATTCATGACATTGGAATATATTTTAAAGGTTAGGTATATCGGTAATCATTTAGTGAGCAGAAAGACAGACGATATTATGTTCTGAGATACACTGGCACTTCAAACTCGCAATCCCCTTTTAATATTTCTTATGGTGAGGGACATAAAAATCGTCTTATTTCCAGCATGAAATCACACTGTAAGACCTGCATATCATAAAAAGGGTCGTAACCCTATTAACCCTCTTTTCTCTCCTATCAGGTAACTATTTTTTTCATAACTTAAGATTCCGATGACTTCAACGCGTGTATGAAAACTGTTGAAGGGTTATTTTTTGACATACCAGCCTTTTTTTTCCTTAAAATAATTAACTAAAGCTAATTTTTTTCTTAATTTTGAACACCAACGAATATTGAACGTTTTTTCAAAGGCAAAATTTTCTTCAACCCCATCACGTTGCTTATTTGAAAAAGAAAGCGCGTAAAATCAAGAGACTTAAAACGTATTGTAAAATTAGCAGAGCTTTTCTATACGAAATTTTTTATAAATATTTTAAAACATTTCAAAATACTGGGTGTGAGCCGGGATAGCCTGGTCGGTAGGGCGCTGGGCCCATATCCAAGAGGTCGTGGGTTCGATCCTCGCCGGCCGAAGACTCCCCGTGTAGTAAATGGTGACTGATGCACGTTAAATCTGTCGAGTCTCAAAGTCCTCCATGTTCACACAACAAATCAATACCTCTGGGGGTACTGATGCAGGAGTTTCCTTGTCTTCTGGATTGGTTCAAAATTGCAAGGCTACGGAGTTGGACGTAAGTAGTCGTAAGCCCATGAAATTGGGTCGGCTGTTCAACGACGGTTATAAAATAAAATACTGGGTGTAACACTAAGCTGCACAAAAATAGATGTGTCTAAGCTGACATCACTTCACTTACCAGTCCGCTGGAAATCCATCAATGATCAATCAGTTACAGATGCAACCAATAGGATACGATATTATTGGAATAGGAATATGAATCGTGCAATAGAAATAGTGCAAACGGAAATTGATCGATGGATAGAGGAATACTTATTCAGTTCAGCCTCTGACCTGGACATATCTATAGTTAACTTCACTCATAACAATGAGGACACTACGTCCTAACACAATTCTGATTGACAAACAAATAACACAGAATAAAATTATTTATAAAATTAAATAACACGTAACAAAATAACGTTAACAACTTAATAACACTAAAAGATATCGAAAGATGGGAAACAGTTCTGATAACATTTAATCCCTCTCTCTTTTCTTTCTCAAACACGAGTTTATAAAATAAAGATCTTGAGAGAGAGACAAATGAATTTCCCTACAGCAATAAAGTCATTATTTAAAGCAAAATAAATGAGAAAAAAATCTCGAAGAAAGCATTTAAAATTACAATAGCTTTCAAACAAACTGGAATTGGAAAAGGGGAAACACCCATGGGTTTTTAAAAATAAAAAAAAATAAAAAAATAAAAAAAAACCTTAAGCACATTAGATTTCAACTGTGAAAAATTGCTTTTCTACAAGCTGAACACATGATATTTTTCACAAGTTTAAAAGTTGATAATTGTCGAATTGATAATCAGAATTTAAATTTTTTCACTTCATTGTACTCTCTATAACTTTTTCTACTTATACATCTTCGCCAATTCAAGATTCTATATATTATAGTTTTTGTGTACCAAAACAATATTAATCGTTAAGTTGAACATCAAAAAACTGCAGCAACTCATACAACATTAATATAGAGAGATTAGTTATAAGTTATCCATTTCAAATTTGCTATCTTTCATCAATCCAAGTAGTAAAATTAAAGACAAATTCAAATGGTCTTAAGAAAAGGCAAGTCATAAGATTTGGATAACAGTCAAAATCCTTGATATTTTTCCTTATTATTCAAAGAGAAAAAAATGGCTATCAATTAAGCCAAGTTTTCTGAACAGGGAAAGCAAACATGGCAATTTTACTGACAAAATCATGAAACCATAACTTTCATTTTCCTGAAACCTTTCCTGAAACTTGCATCTTTCAATGGATACCAGAACACGTCTATATCGATGATAATGAGAAAGCTGATATCCTGGCCAAGGTGGCCCGAGATAACTCCCAACTTTCCAACAGCCTGACCCTAACTGATGCAGATGCGATAGCCAGCCACAGACTACTTTCTGCTACCTCTCAGAAGCACTCCATCCCTGCCCTAAACTGTGATCGAGCCATTTCCACAACCATAGCTGGATTGAGGACTAAACACTTCAAGGGAATGAAAATATCTTCCGATGGCCATCGAAGCTACAGAAGTTGTCCTCACTGCATCAACACCGAACTCAACTCTCTCCATATCTTTGATTACCCAGCCATATTGGCGAGGCTCTTCGGGATCCATCTGGACCCCCCGCAGCAACTACTCTTTTCCATAAAGATTATTGATGTGGCCAAAGCTGTTTTAGATACTTTTGGACAAATTTAATTTTCCTTGCACTACTGGACAAGACAACAACAACAAACCTTTCCGAAAATAGCTGCACCGACTGGTTGGTATAACTTAAATACATAATAACTTAAATACAATGTTAGAAATACCCGTGAATGATTCACTTAAAAAACATTTAAGTCTGAAATCGAACATAATTGTAATCAATTGATGGGAGCAAGAGAACGACAAAGGCTCAACATGAACGCATCAAGCTCTGCATTTATAACTAAGCTCTTATCTTCTGAAAGTTTTAAACTGAAAGGTAAAGAGAGTGGCTCAAATTTACAGACAAGTTCCGTTTCCATAAGACCAACACCAGTAGTATTCCATATTTTAAAAAGACCCATATCAAAATCAGGGGACCTCCCTGGCCGAGCGGTATCGCTGGTCCAAACGCTCTGTTAAGCGTGGAGGTAGCGGGTTCGAATCCCGCCGTAACCCTGGATGTATTCTTTGTGATGTCTTTCTCTGAATTGTTCTATCTGTATTTTCTACTTGACAATGACTTATAAGCCTATATTGAGCACACAAGTCAGCAAATGTATGTAATTTCAATAAATCAAATCAAAATCAGAGGACCTAATGTGCCATGTGGCTACGATTATTTCTGCAAAACCATAACGAAAATAAGATAAACTTTTTTCACGAAAAATTTATGACCAACAAACGACTTATTTTAAGAAAAATGTATAGTTAAAAATCAAAAATGTATTCAATAATTCGCAATATTTATTATTTTTGGGGCAAAAATTAATATTAATAATTCACAATTTTTGTTATAATTATGCAAAAATTAATAATCTTTTATGAATATCAATCTGAAATATTTTTCTATTATAATGCTATACCAATGTACTGGTTTCGATATTCTAATAAAAATTGATAACCTTTCCTTAAAAAAACACTAAAAATTTTTAATTAACGTAATTACAATAACGAAGGAGTATTTCACTCATTACTCTCCCTGCAAAACCCCTTGGACAATGTTCCCTATACCCAAATGATCTGGAACCCGTTACTTCACTTGGAAAGTCATGATCCATAAAACGCATCATCTTTTGCCCTGCAATGAACCAGAACTATCCTTTTATGCCTACTAATGCTACTTAAAGATTGTAGCAATGGACAATTAGTCATTATTTCATTTTGTGACTTAGCGAAGTTAACTGAGATTATACCAAATCGTTAATATTTGATGCGACAATACACAAAATCTAAACAAATAACAGTTCTGAAGAGTGCTTGTTTCTCGTCAAACCGAGTTTGTTACGTAACAGAACCAGTTAAAACACTTTCCCGACTTTGAATAACATGGCTTGAGGCAAATAATTACACAGGAAACGAAACTATTAAGCTCCGCAAATCTTTAATAATCAATGTTACCAAATTCAAAATTATGCATAATAAATTAAGGAGTTTTACAATATCCGTTGGAAGCCAAACTCGTCCTTTCTTTCCATTCATTGTTATTACATACATTTATAAATTCATTTACATATATTCTAATCTCGACTTCAACTTTTCAAGTTTTGTTTGGCACAGGGCAGTGCAATAAATTGAACAAAGGCAACTTTCTCAGTTTGCGTGATGATATTGAAAGTGTGAGCGATGATTTCAGTACTTTAGGAGACAATTCTACGGACTTACAAAGCCAGATTTTAAATTTGGCATCAGATGCAAAAAGCTTTCAAGATAATTTCTAAGGTATCAAAAAATGCCATCAGAAACACCAGTTCCCATTTACGTCCTTTTATACGGACATCTATATGAGCTTAAAAAAAGATATGAAAAAAAATGAGGAAAAAAGAAATGACTGATTACAAATGCGAGTAAGTAAACTTCTTTATTTATGCTAGTATGTATAATAATAAATTATTTATGCTTCATAATTAATTTATTCAGTTAATTTCTAGAATTAATTGCCAACTAGTACTTCAATCATCTATACATTTTCATCGAGGACTTAGCATCTGAGATATTTAACTTCAAAAACTTCTATATTTCCTGGATATTTCAAAACACAAAAAATATATTTTCATAATTTTAAATAAATAAGGATTTAAAAAAATTGCTCTATTGTTTTTTTTTAACCGGTGATATATTAATAATCAATGTCTATGCAGAACATCCGCAAATTGTTATAGGGGTTTCTTAAACCAGACTTCTAAATAAAAGACATTGCATATTTGTAAAATAAACAAAAGTTGCTTCGAAATCTAACATTGAGTACTAATTATTGGAATCAGTCTATTTTTTAAAAAAAATGCTATACGGCAGCTATAAAAACATATTATTTTAAAGAAAGTATGACAGGGCGCGTAGCCAAATTTTTCAATATAAAATAAGCACCTTTTAAGCACTCAAAAAATATTTTTAAGCACTTTGAAAAATATCTTAATCAGACAGGATTGGCAAGTTTTTGACAGTTGATGGTTTTATCCGGTTTTATTTACAATTACGAAGACGATGGCGCGTCACAAACGATGAAATTAACAATTGAAATGAAATTTTCTATCGCTAATAAAGAAAGAAAAAATTGACAATGTTTAGTTGTTCCCCGTAGTCAGTAAAAATTCGAGAGATTTTTCGATTCTATTACAGAGGGCGGAAAATGAAGTCTGAAATTGAGAATCTCTTGCAAAATGCAGCAGAGTTGCACATGAGAGTCAAAATTCCTTACCACTGAATCTAGCTCAGTATACGCAAGTGCGGATCCGTAAGTATTTCATCAAACATGTAAAACAAATGGTGTTTTCATACACTACAGACCGGCGGTACGACGAAATAGAGTGGGGCTGAATCAATTGTGAAAACGTTGAATAGGACGTCTTTTTGCGTAACTTGTGGCGAAAATCAACATGGAAAAGAAAAATATCACAAATAGGAAAAATTAAGCACTTTTTAAAAACAACCATGGAAAAAAGCACCTTTAAATGCTACGCACCCTGTATAAGAGTGTGGACACAAGAAAAAATTCAGTGTAAGTCAGTTCTACACAGCTTATCTTGCAAATTGTGTTTTTCTTCCTACTCCTATGTATTGAAAACATGTATTTTTTGAACAAGTAATACTTAATGTTATTCATTACGCAATTCAAACAAAGGTAATGAGGCCAAGGATATGTGTTATGGAAACGTTTTTGTTTTTCTTGTTTAACGAATTAATATTACATTGTTGACTAATGCCTTTTTCACAATGTTCATGGCATGAGCACGATCGCTAAGGGGATAGAGCATTCGCCTTCCAATGAGATAAGCCGGGTTTGAATCCTAGTGATTGTCGATACGAATCCGCATCCGGCTTGCACCGACCACAGTGCTGATGTGAAATATTCTCAGTGGTAGACGGATCATGGGTTAGAGTTACTTTGCCGTCAGGTTGATCGTGAGAGGTTTTTGTGGTCTTCCTCCCCATGTAACGCAAATGCGGGTTAGTTCCATCAAAAAGTCCTCCACGATGGCAAAATTTATCCCAATACTTGATCCAGGAGTTCCATTGTCTTCTGGATTGGGTTAAAAATTACAAAGCTATGGAGTTGAACATTAGTAGTCAAAAACCCAAAAATTGGGTCGGCAGCTCAACGACGGTTATAAAATATAAAATGATAATGGCATAATGAGGTGAACCAGGTTTGAAACCCAGCGATGCTGGCTGATACGTTTGTTCTAATTATGAAACTTGCATAATACTGATCAAGTCTTTCTCTAGAAGCTAAGATCTTCAAGGACACAGTTCTACCAGCGCTAAAGTTCTCTCTGCCATTAAACTTCTACCATCAAATTTTATTTTTGAGAAGCATTTAGGTTCTTTTCTAAATTAATCAGTATAGCATAAATCAGACACATCAAATATTAATTTCTAGCTCACTAAAAAAAACATAATAATATTTCATTAAAGAAATGGCAACTAAATTCAATTCTTATAAAAAAATTCTTTTTTTTTTTAAGTGTGCTTAAACAATGAGAGATTTTAATTGAATTACATGCTGGAGCATCTCAATAAAAACATCTTATAAAATTATAAAAAATTAAGATTTTCTGATAGTAAATTGACTGTCCCCAAAAATATATTCTGTAACTAAGATAATCCCATTTTTTTCTTGATAGGGTAGAAATTTTTAAAAACAAATTGAGATCTTGCGTCAAATTTTGCTTCAACTGAACAAAGAAAAATTTTTAAAAAATTAATGCCATATTGCCACAAACCTGTAAAATATGTATTTCTATCACGCAATTTTCACATTCTGATAACTGAGAAAATCCTACCTGACACATAGAAAATCAGAATTACGAGATTTTAAAAAATTTGTATCATATTGTAAAATTAACAGAGAGGATAATGTAATAAATCTAGCAAGAAGTACTTTATCTTGATTAAGTGCACTTTATACACATAACATTCCAAGTTTTAAAATAAATATTTTAAACTTTCTTCGAATATTTAAATAAAAAGGCATTAAAAACTAAAGAACTTTCAATTTTATCTACCACTGTGTAACCTATTCTAATTATATCCCATGTTGAATTATTAATTAACATCATTATAAAAGATCAAGCGGAAAAAACAGTTCACGTCCATTTTTTATGAAAGTGACAATTAGATGGCCATCTGTTCCTCTTTGAGGATTACTAAGCTTTGACAAATAAATAACATGGAAAATTAGTTCTACTCAGGAGTTATTACATTATTGAGATAGACGGGGCAGGTAAAAAACAGTTCCTGAGCACTTTGAATTTTTTCTTAGAATCAGCTTTCATGCGCATAAAACATCCCCCGTCCCTCAATCTTCAATTACTTCTGATTACTGATTTAGTTTAAATCGAACTAATCGCCCCCTTTTTATCATATGCACACCAAGTAATTAAAGAAACAAAAATTTCAAACAAAAGCAAGTTTCAGAACTATGTGATGTCTTAAATATTCAAATTCTACTTAACATTTTTACATAATAATATATTTACATGTATTTGTGGCACTGTGGCGTGATCAATGTTGTTCGCCTCCGTGACTTTGGTTCACAGGTGCCCACTGGGTAACGTTAAATGAGCAACCCTTCCGGCATCTTCTAAGGCGAAGAACGAAAGTTCAGTGCCTGCCGTTATTAAAAAAATAATAATATTTTCATTTCTTTGTAGGGTAATGAAAGCATTGGGTGAATGTATTATTATGAAGACTGAAATATACTGTACCAAAGAAGATGTTGATAATTTAAAATCAATTGCCAAAATATTTGGGCCACAATACCAGCAACAGTGCAATAAAACGGGAATTATCAAATCATACACAATTGAGTTCTCCATCTTAAACTATAAGAGTAATCACACAAAAAAATAATAAAATGTATCAAAGTACTCGTTTTATAATAAATATACTTAAAAGTTGCAACCTTTATTACCTTCTCAATTTTGAAATCATTAAGCATGTAATTAAAATGTATAAAACGAAGATTTAACACTTAAATTATTATGCTTATAAAAAATAATTTAAGAAAACCACACCACTAATCAGTCACCCTAACATTGCCTTGAAATCTGAAAAACACAAAGCTTATTTTATACATACATATATATATATAGTGAAACCTCTGTTAAGCAGACATTCTTGGGACTGAAAAAAAAAATTTCCATTTATGAGACTTGTCCGTTTTGGAAGGGTACCCTAATACTGAAGTTTAACACCATAAATTGATTTTAGAATATTTTCAAAGATATAGAAATAATTAAATAATCTACAATAACTATCTACAAGGATATTTTTTTAATCTTCAAAAAATATTTTTTCAATAAAAAATATAAAAAAGTTTGTTATCAATACATAATTCTAGTCGTAGCTACAGATAAATAAAATTTTCCTATTAGCATACATATTCAAGTTAGACATGTGATACCAAATAGAAGCTTTAAGTCTTCAGTTGGAATCAATTATTAGGTTTACATCCCGTAACATCAACCTATCACTTGATAGGAAACATAGTTAATATCTCCTTGAAAGTAATCCTCCCACGATTGACAGAAGAAGAAAAAAGCAAGGCATACATGTAAGTCATGAGAACTTATGGTGTTGATTATTCACAATTAATCATCTATCAAGTGTCTGAATAAATGTTTCATTCATATGAACACTTCAAAGATTATACTTCTGCTTTCTTTTTTTACCCCAGATGTGTTAAATGCAATCTTCAAATTGATAAGAAAATGAAACAAATTTTAAGATGGGAAGCATTGAGAGCATTTAAGACCTCATTTCAACTTGAGGGGTCTCATAACCTGTGTTGTGCAGATAAAAAGATCATAAGATGCTGCTATCTGAATTACTTCACAAGAGTAGTACCATTTTCTCTCCTTTCTTTGCAAAGATAAGACAAGGTGATGGGAGGAAGATTGATTCTTTAGTAGTGAAATTGCACAACAATATCTTTAGTTACGGATAAGGCAAAAAAATTACATGCTTTTAAAAAGGTGAAAAGTTGAATTTTTTCTTGTAATTTAAAGCAGAAAAAAAAATTCCAAATTTAGAAAGCGTAGTGTCCGGTTTGAAGAAATAGAAAATAATGTTTCAGGGCAAAATTACTGTCTGCTTTGCAGGGAATGTACTTACTGGTTTATTCATAGAATATTCCCGAGGAATTAAAAATATGTCCATGTTGAGGGGTGTACGTTTTGCAGAGTGCCCATAACAGGAGGTTTCACTGCATATATACATATATATAGGTAGATACATGCATATAAAATTTATAATACCCTACACCTAATTGTACTTAAACTCATTCAACCACATAAAACTGAAAGTTCATATGATCTTAAGCAAATATCCACAATACCTAACGGATTTATTATTAATCGATATATTAAGGCCACAGTACTTAAATATTTCTAGAATAAAAATACTTATATACTTCTATAATAAATATACTTAAAAAGTTGCAACCTTTATTACCTTCTCAATTTTGAAATCATTAAGCATATGATTAAAATGTATAAGACTAAGATTTAACACTTAAATTATTATGCTTTTAAAAAATAATTTTAAAAAATCACACCACCAAGCTCTCTGCCTAAAATTGCTTTGGAACCTGATAAACACAAAATTTATAATACATATATATTATAATACCCTACTCACAATTGTACTTAAATTCATTCAACAACATAAAACTGAAAGTTTATATGATCTTAAGCAAATATCCACAATACCTAAGGGATTTATTACTAATCGATATATTAAGACAACATGTTCAAGAACATAAGGCTCAAGAAAAACAACAAAATTTTCTCAATCCACAATTAGAAGTAAAATGGTGGCCACTAATACTCAAAAAAGATTCCTGATTTTTCAAGACTCGTTTTATTGAAATTCTCTGATATTTCTGTAACCCTTGGCATAAATGTTATTAATTTCTGCTACATTTTAGATTTTCAAATTCATGACTGATTCCTAGAATTTTTCATGACTTAAAGAAATTACTATTTTATCCGACAAAAACACAACAAGAAATTGAAAAAAGCATTATAATAACATAAATTTGAATGATAGGTATAACCAAAACTGTTATACCCTGCATCGTTATATTTAAAAATTTTAAATTTAAAAAAAAAACAGAGTAAAGAAAGAGTTGAAGCAATAAAATAGCTGGAAAAAAAAAAACCAAAAGCAAAATTTTTTCCTACAGAATTATATTTTAAACATATTTTTCTTGTTCATCCGAAAGGAAAGAAATACTCCTAATTTTTTCTGTTCTCATTTCGGAATTGAAAAAAATTCTCTAATGACTGGCTTGCTTCAGCTAGAATTTTAAATTGATAAAATAAAAACAAAAAATAAATAATAACAAAAATTCAGAAATCACAAAAGTTTAAAAGACAATTCTCTCTAGAAATGATGTTTTTTTTCTCTCATTTTATTTACTAAAACACCATAACATTTAAAGAACATGATAAAAACATTTTATATTTTAACAAAATATGACTGTGAGTGGGGATTTTATTACAAATTCAGATATTCGGAACACCATGAAATGGAGAGAGGGGTATTTTCAAATTCCATTTCAAAAACTAGATTTTTCAGTGACTTAAATCCATGAATTTCCATGATTTCCTTTTAAAAAACAGTTAAAATCATGACATTTTATGACAAATTTTGTTCAATACCGAAATTCATGACTTTCCATGATTTTTCATGACTTTCCAGGTGTGCGGATACCCTGCATGTCTTATTCATACACATAATACAAAACATTTATACTAGCTTTTAGAGTTAAAAATAAACCATTATTTTTTTTTTAATATTTTTTTAAACACATTATTATAATTAAATCATTTCCCCTGACTTTTTCAGTATTTTAATCCAATTTCCTGATATTTCCAGATTGATAAAATTCCCAGACTCATTCCTGTTCTGTGGACATGGCCACCCTTCCTCACATTAAGCCATTGTTATCTTGTTTAACCAAAATTGGGGACCCTATCTGCATGTAGAGTGAAAAAGGGCCTGAAGAAAGTACAAGGTAAAGACAAATTAAAAAGAGAAATATTTAAATTTTTACTAATTTAGGTAAAAACTTGGTACAGTTACATTCAGGGATAACATCAACTTATTACACTTAATAAATACACTAAATAAACTAAAACTCTGAAACAATATGATATACTTTATTAGTTTTGAATGAGATAGATCGATTTTAAATATATAGTTTATAAAAGAATGAATCAAACATGAATACCATTTATGTATAACAAAACATCTTGTATCATTCATTACATCACTTTTCTAATTACTAAAAGTTTCATAATCATCCAAAATTTCCAATCTGTTCACATGAAAAGCATGATTAATGTTAAAATGATTTTCAATAGAAAAATATTATTGCCAAGAAATATTAATATATAAAAATTCCCAATGCTTGGTCCAATATTATAACATTGATTGTTTAATAAAAACTATACTAAAATATAATAAATAGAATGGCAACTGAAAAATTTTATAAAACAAAAACAGAAGTTATTAAAACAATCCATTATCAAGTGACAAAAGCATAAAATGTTTGTAAATTTTTCGTTTCCTGTAATTAATATGATTATGAACTAAATTCAAGTAATAAGGAATATCATTCAGCAAAGATGAGATTTAATAAAAAATCAGGAAACAGAATTTTGAAAAATATGTTAATATTAGTTAATAATTTATTTTGAATGATAGACAAATATAATTTAGCTTAATTAGTTTTCCACAATCCAAAATTAAAATAAAAAGTGATAATAGAAAATTTTTGTAAAATAAAAGAAAGGCTGTAAAAACTAAAAATCATTCAACATAAACAAAGATTGAATTAATACAATAATTCCATATTTAAAATTTATTCATTCTATGTATTTTTAATAACAATGTAGGTGGATATATTCCTTATTATAAAATTTAGATAAGCATTATTTTTAGAAATAATTAAACATAAATATCACATCAGAGACAAAATTATTTCCTAACATCCTTATTATAAAATTTAGATAAGCATTATTTTTAGAAATAATTAAACATAAATATCACATCAGAGACAAAATTATTTCCTAACATTTAGAAAATCTTAAATTTGACAATAATGGCTTCTTTCACAAAATGTATATAGTTTAAGACGCCAGCATGACAATGCAGTTTTTGATTTTTTATAAAATCTTCTCACTAAGATATACAAAAACTTTACATGTATTGCAATAAAATTTAATTGAAAAAAACCTGAATTATTAGAACAAAACATAAGAACAGTTGATAGCTTAAAACGCTCCTTTGGGGAGATCAGCAATTATTATTAATCTTTTAGTAACACACAAGAAACATCAGGGGAAAAAAATTTTATTTGACAAAAAAATATTGAATTTGAAAAGTTAATTCTTTATTTTATTTATTTAATCATTTATTTATTTTTTCATTAGGTTAAAGAGAAAAGTTTAGAAACTTTACCTTTGTCACAGACAATTTTCTTTTTAAAAGAAAATATCAAATATTAACTTAAGTAGTAAGAACGCCATGCAGAGTAACTCTTTAAACTATACTCATAGTGAGAAATACGTAAGTCTTTAATTTTCAATAATACTTTAAATTTCACCAATGTTTTCTAAACTTTCATAGTCCATGACCAGTATAAAATGTTTCTGATACAAATATAGATCACAAAATTCTAAATATCTATAGAGTTTGGTTTATTGCCATTATAGTAATAATGAATCTCCGATATATATTTAACAAAATTACAACAGATCTATCAATAATGAATTTTCATAAGGCATTTTAAAATCTTATCACTAACAATAGAATTAATTATAACAGAATATAAAATAATAAAGATTAATTTTTCAGATTTTAAAACAGGCAATAAAATGTCTCGGGAATCTTGAAGCGGAGTAGCAATGAACATTATATAATTGAGTAAAAGTTCTTTGGCATTTCAAACAATTCATACTTTACCAAATGCAACAAATATAAATTAAAACAAAGAGTTTATTTAAGGAAGAAATATAGTAATGTACAATCTGCCCAACATGTCCATCAAATACTTTGCATAACGTGTTATTGTTCTTTCTTCCAAAAGAATTTGTTGAAAAACTAAATTAAATAAAACTTAGTTTACTTTGTTCACTTTTACAGTTGACACAGAATAAGATTTGATCATCCTCTCCAACCTGTAAAAGTTCTACAACAAAAAGAAAAGTAAATTAAAATAAGTTACAAATGAATAACTATGAAGTTGGAACAAATAGAAATATTTTTTTATCATAAAAAAATATTAATCGAAATAAAAATTGCAAATTTTAAATTTAATTCCTTTTAGTAATAGATTTAGTTTAGATTGTAATACCAGAATATACAAAGTGAACCAGCACTATCTTCATAAATTCATATTTGTCTGCAACCTCAAGACAGTCAAAGATTATTGTAAAAATTCAGCTAATCTAACATACATGTAGCAAAATTTGGAAATATAAGGCCCTTAAAAATTATACATAAAAACTTTGTTGTTTAAAAGATGATTTTTTTTTTAAAAAAATTAAAAAAATCCCAATACAATTATACTTGTAATGAAGTTTTTGTTCTTTGTGATCCTGTCTCAATTCAGTTATTTTATTTCTATTTTAAACAAGTTTAGTGATTTTTTAAAAAGGAGTCCCGGCAATTTTCCCATTGTGATTTCTTTTTGCCTTTTAAATATACGAAAAAAACTAAGAAGAGAAATAATCTGCAGATGCTGTAATAAACTACAGCCATACTACTACTTGGAGCTGGAAGGTTTCTACTAACATAGTGAAGACATGTTTTCCTTGAAGTTAAGACTTTACACAAAGAAAGGAGACAAGGTTTAAGATCCTTACTTTTGAAAGAATGAATATCAAGACTTTAAAATAACAGTTACATTCTGATTATTTGAAGTAATAAGAGCCAGACTTACTTCGAATAATCAAACTATTTAGACTATAGAGATAACAGGAATTTTTAATCTATTTTCCTGAATAAACTCTAAAAATCAAGGTTTTTCTTTTAATAACAGTTCAATAACGTCATATTAAATACAGTTTTAATATGAACATGAATTGGTGATTTCGGGAATGATAGAGCAGATCAGTTGGCCAAGGATGCGACTCCCCTTGATATTGATTTGCCTATGTCAGTCCCGCTTTCACACTGGAAACATGTTGCTTCAGAAAAAACTGTTTTGGACTGGAACAAGGAATATTTGGCTTCACCAAAAGCTATGTGGATTAAGAAGTTCTTCCCAACTATATTTCATCGCATTAAGTGCAATAATTTTTCTACTGATTTTAAGCTGTCCCAGATTCTTACTGGTCACGGTAATTTTAAAAGTTATTTGTTTAAATTTAATTTAATTGATGATAATCTTTGCTCATGCGAACAGGACTCTGAAACTGTTGAACATATTATTTTTTACTGTAAGCTTTACTTAAGCAAAAAGAGAGAGTTTAAAAAAGGAGTTGAGACTTTCTGGAACTTATTGGCCACCTGTTTTATATTCTTTAGTCATGTGCACTGAATACCTTACTATTTTGCGAAGTTTTGTGTACAGTTTAAACTTTTAATTCTTGTTCTGTTTCTTCGCAATTTTTTTTTTCTTTTTCTTTTGTACTTTGCCCACTTACTTCTGTAAGCCTCATGTTATACATTGTGGAGCATGAGGAGTTGTTTAAATAAAACTTAATTTAAAAAACAAAAATATGAACATTTAATAAATGTTTTTTTAAAACATACAGAAATTTTACATATACATTTTATTATACAATTTTTTTTAAATAAAAAGAAATTTTATTTTAAAATTCACTAGCACTATTATCCCAGATAGCAGCGCTCCTTCACTTCTATTTTTGATAAACCATTGGCACAAAGCAGCATCTAACTCTGAATCACATGCTGGTTTTATTGATTTTTGAAATTGTTTTCAATGATTTATGTATTTTTTCGAAACAAACTTTATAATGCTTCCTCTTCTCTCCATTTACAGTAGAATATTATGCAGTCTAGTCATATTGATTTGACCACCTGTCAACAGCAAGAATGATCAGCTGTTACAATACAGACCACAGATAGACATACAGGAAGAAAATTCCTTGAGGTTCTGAAAATTACTCAAAGGGAAGTGAGGTTATGCTGACTCAAGCATTGTGAGAAAAATTAAACAAATTGATAAACAAGAATCCAGCAAACCAAACATTTAGCCCATAAAAGACAATGATAAGTCAGTTTTGAAATAATTAGTTCGAGATGTAAAGTGAGTAAGAGGTGCAAACTTTCTAACTGGTCTTCTTACTAGAGGAAAAATATTTTTTAAATTACAGATCTTAATTCAATATTATGAAAATAGTTCAGAGTTTGAATGTTTGAATAATTGCTTCTTTTTTTTTTTGCTGTGTCTTGATTAATTAATGTTATCATTAAATTAAATGTTATTCAAAAAGAGGATAAGCTTTTTCTTCACATTACTAGATAGTGTACTAGATAACAATCTAAATGATATAATTAAAGTTCACCTACATACTAGTAACTGTTTAACAAAATATTATGAAACTCAAAACACTTCTTAATGAAAGAAAATAAAATTGAATATAATTAGAAACTAGTAAAATTTGTCCTCTGGATAAAAAATTTAAAATTATAGATCTATTTACAGCTGGGGTTTTAAAAGTTATGGGGAGGTGGTTCTGTAATAATTGGACCCCCAAAAAAATTAAGTTTTTTGACCATTGTCAGAAGGTTTAAAAAAGAATTTCCACTTTTTCGAGGAAGTCTTTCATCCCTGTAACTTATCAAATTTCATTTTAAAAAAATGACAATATTAAAAAGAGGGGAACCAAAAATGTGGTGAAGGATTGGATTAAATACACTCTAAATGGATAAAAGAGATAGAAGTGATTATGGAGTATCAACCTCAAAAGAAAAAATCACAATGATATGTAAGTAAAACAAAAATAAATAAACAATGCTAAATATGTCTCACACATAAAAAAGAAAAAGATATTAATTTGCAAACAAAGCATAAGGGTTGTGAAAGTGTTGTGAAACTTTTATTATCTGAAGAGGTTGGACCCTCCTAGGCACAAATGTATGAATTAGAACTATAATCCAATGATTTTTTTTCATTAATAAAAATAATTACAAAAATAACAGTTTTAAAATAAGAGAATCATAAATATTAATGTCTACTTACTGTTATTAATAGATAAACAACTCCTAAATAGCTAGCAATAATTAACGCAAGAAACAAGTCAAAAACGGCAGGTTTCACTCTAAAAACAAAATTTTTAAAAACTTAAGTCACACATAAAGTACAAAAAAAATAAATAAGTGACATGGTAAAACAGACTTTTAATTTGGTGAAATACACAAAAAAAAGGATAAATTTTGAAAACATTACATTTTATCATTTAAAGAGTAGCATCAAACTGAGTAAATTATTCTAGCTGATTTAATACAACACTGACAAATTCAATGTAAGGCTAAAAATAATTTTGATAAATAAGGCATTGCTGCACACTTGTATGGTTATTGAGGAAAATGTTTCTTTATAATAACAGCATTTATAAAGCATAAATTTTGATATTTTACGTTTCAAAAAATATGAAAAGGTTCATAAAACTGTTATGAAAAATATCTTGGCTTATGAAAAATATCTTATGTGCAAATATATATTATCATTCATAATTTAATGTCACATGGCATTTTTTTGTCTCCTGGTATTATATACAAGAGTGATAATATACTCAAGTAAAATTTTCTGGAGAACTTGAGAAATTTTCCAAAACTATGTAGAAGTTTAATTTATACACAACCTCCCCCCCCCCTCCCAAAAAAACAATACTCTTATTTTAAAAAAAGTTTATTTTGCCTTTTTCAAGTAATATAGTTTTCAAGTTGAAAACTTTTGTTGGAACTCAAGTTGAAAATTTCAACTAAGAAACTCGGGTATAGAATTGAAAACAAAAGCTCACAAATCATTGTAACAAATAGAGTATATGTACCTTGGTAATCCTAATGACTTAGGGAGAAACAACATAATTTACAGCAGTTTTTTATACAAATAAAATGATTCTTTTTAAACTTTTGTAATATTTTGGTAAATGGCAGCTCAATATTTTTGAAAAATTTCTGACCAAAAACATCCTTGATTAATACATACTTAGTTACTAATTGAAATTAGTAACATAACACTGATATTAAGAAACAAAAAATATATAGTCAACATACCGATATGCATTCATAATGGCAACAGCAGGTTCATAAAATGTTAGTTCAGGCTCCCTAAAATAAAAACATTGATCAGCATGTTAAAATAGGCTTGATAAATGTATGCATAGACAACACCAGTTGGATAATAAACATTTCCAGGAACCAAGCTAGTAAGAAGGTAAGTAGATTTTTAAGGGGTACTCAGACTTGGCAAAATTTTAAGATTACATCTCTAATATCAATACAATAATAAGTTACATTAGTAGTTGTAACAGATGAAATATTTTTACAATACAATAGAAGAAAAATGTCAAAATATTGAAAAAAAAGTTGCATAATTTGGATGACATCGTATTATTATCTTCATAGCAAAATTATATGTTTAAAAATATAGCTTTTACATCTTAAATATACTTTAAAAATCATAAACTTGTGATACAAAATATTGTTAATCAAAATGCTACATAAAATAAAATGTACTATTTGGAGCACTTTAAATAACCTATTTCTAGATATCGCACAGACATAATATAAACTTTGAAATATTATTTTAATTAAAAACTTTTCTCACATTTTTTACATAAACCACAACTTGAATATTCATATAATATTCAGGTTGTTGTACATTGATTAAATTATAAGAATAATTAAAAAGAGCATAAAATTTTTTGTTTTTCAAAAATATGTACGCATTTAAAATTTCAATTCAACTTATTACAAATTAAAGGTTGCTTTTATTTTTGTAGCTTTTAATATATTAAAACTTTTAAAAACTAAAAGAGAATATTTTAGCTTAAGGTTTACAACTCACACTGAACAATCATTTTTAAGGAACTGTACTGAAATAAATCAAAATTTTTAAAACCTGCATTTTGTTAAAATCTCACATTTTAAAAGTATAATTTAAAACAAATAACAATATTATTGTAACAAAAATATCACTAATTGATCATAATTTGATTACCTTTTATCTGGCTTAAAGATTGAATGCTTTACATCTTTCAAATAACGTGACATTGCCTGTTCTAGGGATGATAGTAAAGGTTGTTTAGAGTGTCCAGATGCCAGCAACTGTGCACTTCTAGGCTGGGAGGATAGTAGGTCAATCCATGCTTTTAAATAGTCTTTTTGAACCAGCTATTGAAATATTTTTGCAATTAACAGAATATTCTTCTTAAGAGATAAAATAAAACTTCATACTTAGATTTATTACCACTCCAAGATAAAATTCTTTGAATAAAAAAATAAATATTTATAATTAGGAAAGAACAGATTACACAAAACTAAGAAAAAGAACAGTGTACTTATTTTTAATTTAGAGTTAATTTTTGGTATGCATAAATTGATATACTTTTAACAAAATTTTTTTATTTAACTCTAATCTCAATAACTGATTACTGCTACTGACGATTCTAAGACTGGTTATTTTCCAGGTATAATACAGGAATTTTTCAAGTTTTTGCAAAAAAAAAAATTAAATTTTCCCTAACTATCCCTGTTTTTTAGAGTCAAAATAAAATTCCCTGACAATACCAGGTTTTCCCTGTTTGTCCTGCATAAATTCTAATAATCAGATAATACTCAGAAATTAAGCATTGAAAATCTACATATCACCAGAGCAAAACACTTGCTTTATTGATGAGCCCACTTCTAATTCTGAGACATACTGCATACTAGAAGTATTTTTCAACGCAAGACTCAAAAAATAAAAGAAATACAACTCTAAAGAATGAAATCATGAGAATTTACCAAAAGAAAAAGAAGAATTCCTTTCTTCAAAAGCCAAATTTACAAATAAGCAAATTATATACTTTATTTATATGGATTCAACATTGCAATTTAAAAATAAAAAAAAACTTACCAAACCTTCTGAAAAAATTGCTGTACTCAAAACGTCACCACTTATATTATACATATGCCTTGCTAGAGCTTCTGCTATTACTTTTACATTTCTTGCAAGCTTATCTACATCAACATTTTCTCTGAAAAATATAAAAAGCAAATTATTTAGATAACTAGCTTAAATGGAAATAAGCAATTTGAAAATTTAATACATCATGAACATTAATTTATTTATCTTTTGTTATAATTTGTAATAAATTCTTTAAATAAAATCTAACATTGATATTACATTCACAGTGAATTTTTAAGAGAATTTAACAAAAGAGCTGAAGGAGATTAAGAAGTACGAATGACATTCACTATCAGAGCTTTGAAATTATTTTCTCCATTTTTCACAGATTCATTATTAGTTTAATTGCAATAGTAATGCAATTCAACGAAAAACTGCCATGTTTTTTCAATTTATAATAAAACGAAGATCTTGTTCCTGTTAGTTCAAATTTTGGATAATTTGATTATTTTGAAAATTCTCTTTAAATTCAAATTTAAAAAAGTCAACTGTAAATAAATGAATGTTTTGATGACTTTTTCTCAAAAACTTGATTATTTTTCGAAAACATATATATGTATAAAAAGGGAAGAAATTCATTTTTAAAATTGAGCCAAGTACAAGTTTACTGATATTGAATCTTGGTTGCAACTTTAAGGAATGGGACAATAAAAGAAACAGATGCTAGGAAAACTTATACTAAAAAAAAGACTCATAAATTGTGAAAAAGAATTTGCTTACTTTATTTAAATTGTTCTTTAAGCTTGACATTTTTTTAAATCAATTTTGAAAGAAAAATTACAAATATATTTATATGATTTTATGTGTTATTGATCCAGAATGTCTATGATGGTGGACAATTTAAAATTAACTTTAAAAAACAGATAGTTTACTTAATTTGAAGTAAACAAAGTAAAAAGTTAACAAAAAGTTTTTAAAAAATAAGATATCTCAAAAAAGTATAAAAAGAACCATAATATCTGTAGAATAAATAACTGTCTTGAATTAGGAGGTTATTTTGTTTTGAGAACATTTTTACACACCTTTAAAACTCTTGATTTAGTTTTTAACTTTAATTCCTTTAAACATAAAAATTAAGACAATGTCACAACATTTTTAAACATGCATAAAATGTGATGAGAATAATACAATGAAACCGACAAAATGTCAAATTCTGAGGACTGAAAAAAATGTCCATCCAGAAAAGATGATAATTTAAGAGATATACCTGATATATGAAAACATTATAACAGTAAACTCAAACAGTTTTAACTGAATATATGTAATGATTAAATAAATATATAATTTATATGTAGGGAATAACATTAATATTTTGTTAAACTCAGCAAACCATAAAGAATAAAATTCAAGGAAAACTGTACAAAATTGCACTGTACATGTATGAGCTCCTTACAGAATGTACATGGGCAAAAAAGGTGAGAACACAACACAAATTTAAAGTTTAAGCTCTGACAACTAAGTTTAAATTTGATTCACACTAAAAATTTCAAATAAAATTACAATCCCATCTAGTGACAGGAATTAACATACATTATTGCAAAAGTAAATTTTTTTTAACCAAAAGATTTAATTTGTAACATTCATGATGTTAACATAGCCAATGTAACACCAAAAACATTTTTTTTAATATTGGATAGTACAAATAAAAGAGCATGAAGTTTATTTTAAATAGAATAGCTGCTTCATAATATTCTTACAAAAAAAGTCAGTAAAAGATCAATTTTTTACAGAGAGAAATTTTTTTAGTTAAAACAATTTAGTGCTATGATGAACACCCAAAAAGGTAATGTACGCAATCACGCTATCATTTTAACAAACAAATAGACTAAATAACTCATCCTTAAAATAATTTTTCAACTGTTAAAGTTTTATTTTCTTTCACGTGAAACATAGGATTACCCAAATTAAGTAACGCACGCAGTAGTTTTTTCCGTAATTTTATTGTTTAAGACACTCTGATGTACTAAAATTCAATAAAGAAAGTTATTATAGTGTTAATTGTTCTTAAATAAAAAAGTATATTATGCAAGTAAAGAAAATTTAGTAGATATAAAGTTAGTATAATAGAATTCAAAATTTACTGCAGTTAAAAGTTATTGAGCCCACTTTTTAAGAAGTACCATCATTGTTTTACATTACATTACAGAGGAAATAGATCTAACAAAAGCTTGTTTTAAATGGTTTATATTTATCTGATCTTAGTGATGCATTTTCAATTCTTCTATCTCCACTTTTGTTATTTCTAGAGAGATAAAAATGCTTCAGTTCCTCAATAACCTCTTGCTTGTCAATGACGTCAAAATATGATGCTCTGTAGTAGAACTTTTTTGGTTCAACATCTAAGTGTAAAAAAAGGTTTTGATTTTTTACAGTCCTTGATCCAAATTACTGTTAAGAGAGAGCCTGCCCTTGGGAACAAGCACATAATGGTTTGTTTGCATAAGACAACTAAGAATTTTAAAAATTATCTCCAATGTTAGAGGTTCACCTTGGATGACAATCTACTGTACAGATTAAGGTTTTTCATGTGAAGTTTAGCTAAGCAGAAATAGAAATTAAGGAAATCTAGTCACTGGTTCGAAGGACCAGTAATTAAAGATATTACTAGTTCATATAAATTTTCATTGGTCTGTTTCAGATCTCAATTAACATTTTTTTTAAAAAAAAAAGCTGATAAAGTCAATTTAAAGGAAAAATTACAATACAGAAAATGTGTTATGTTCACAATGTGTTATGCTATTTTGTAAGAAAAACACTCACTAAAACAAGAAACCAAAAATCAAATCATACCATCTCTTTACATTGATTGGTAGTCAAAGAACCACTGATAATTTTTTTAATTGAGGTCAAAATCAAATTTAGATGTCCTAGACCAATGAATCACCATTAATTTCAAGCCCTGCCAAGTTTCACTTTAAATGTTTCAATATTTTACTACTTATAAAAGTAACTTATAAAATAGCAACTTTATACTGACTACAGTATTCTATGCTATATGTAGTTAACAATTTGAAATACAAATAAATTCAATTAAAAATTTTAAAATAGTTTTAACAGGCTTGAATAAGAATGGGTTTGTTCTGCTATACAGAGCTTTTAAAGCCTACTCCAAATTTCTTCAATTCTTGAAAAGTTTATTATTTGACAATAACGGTAAATTGTTTTATTATGATAGTGATTTTTCCATAAATACAATTCATAATTTTCCCAATAATCAATTTTTAAATATTTCCTTAGGAAAAACTACAGTAAAAAATATGAAATTCACGATTTTTATAAACTTAGGGAACATTACCACTGAATATGGTTTGATCACTCTACTTCAAACACATCAATTAAATTCTTAATTTCTAAATGCATATTAATATCTATATATTATAATCGACATATAAAAGACAAAAAATACTGTTGATGCAGTGTTTTAAACTATTTTATATTAAATTGAAAAGTTCATTTTCAAAACATAAAATTGTTTATTTATAACATAAAAAGAAGGAAGGAATATTTCCACTCTATTCTTACAGTGAAATCTGGTTTAACTTGTTTAGTTTTTAACGGAATTCCCAAAACAGTTTGAAGCGGGTTCTAAGATGCCCCAGTGTTCATGAAAATATTGAATCAAATAAATTTGTTACAGTGCGATTGCGAGAACACTTTTTTTCATTAACAATTACTTTTTGATAAATACGACTTTTAATTTAACAATCTTATCTATTATCTAAAATCGTTAGTATAGCCCCATAAAATATTATTTAATTTCAGGGATGGAGCCCTATCAAATTTACGCCTCAATTTGTGTTTCGATAAGAAGGTAATTTTAATAAATTCAACGGTTGCTATAGCAGTAAAGGAGATATCACTAAATATTACAAATGGAAAATGTAAAAAGGAAGTTACCTAGAGTCTAATATGGTAGTTCGCAGTAGAGAACGTGGAGACTGTAAATGAGATAATGTAAAAGCAGGTAAACGACGAATACTAAATCTTTCATGTTCCCAAGAAAGAAGTTCATCGGCTAAATTTATTCTTTTATGGACCATTGAGATATTTAAATCCTTCTGCGATTCAGTAGCAGCCAATTGTAATTCCTTAAAAAAATAATTTAGAATGTTTTATAACAGATAAAGGTTTTATTTCTTCAATGTACAGAATTTAAAAATAAAAAATATTTCTTATAGTATGTTTCATTCAATAAAAATACCATCACTTATATAAATTTAGATGTGTTTATATTACGCAAGTTCTCATATTTATCGCTGAAATTTAAAGCTTTTAAAGGTTTGAGAAATCGACAAAAAATTACAAACGGAAAATAGTGTTTTTTAACACCCAATGACAAAACACTAAACGATAAATTAGTAACTTGTAGTAATTAATTTGGTTATTATATGCAATAGTTGCGCAAAACTCAAATATTTATGAAGATGTGGATATTTTCTATAAAAACAAATTTTTTTGTTGTAAGTTTAATGGCTTAAAACTTTAAAAATATTCAATAAAATTTTTAAAAAAGTTTTAGAGCAATTTAAAACTAATTATAATATTTTTGGTTTAAAATCTGAGAGAAGTTTGCTTCAAACTGCGCAAGATATGAGTATTTAAAGCAGTTCTTTCATATAGCATTTTCGTGCAAAAAATATTTTTTAAACTTCTTAAATTTGTTATGAATTGTATTTGGCAACTAATAAAAAAAATCTGAATTGAATATCTTAAAAAATTTAAAAGTTGCAAGCAATTTTCTAAATGGTTTTCATGCTTTTTAAAAGAATGTTAAAAATGATAAGGGGTTTTCCATATATTTCATTTTGTATTATTAAACAAGATTTATTATAAATGCTGTTGGGATCATCCCCCATAAAAAGTTTCTTTTTTTCGCCTGTTTCTTTCCTTATTCACTTTGGTGTATGAATGTTTATTGTAAGGTATAATCATTTGCTATTAAATTCTGTGCAATGATACAAAATAATATTTGTAGAAAACCCCTTATCAACCCTTTAGCTTTCCTTTTTAGAAAAAGTATGAAAACTACTTAGAAAATTGCTTGAAACCTTTTAAATTTTTAAGATATTCAAATCGGACTTTTTCATTAGTTGACAAATAGGATTCACTAAAAAATTATGACAAAAAAATTTTACAACGTTTCCGCACATGCGCAGTATAAAGGATCTACTTCAATAGTTTTAAAAATTGCACAGTTTTCAACAACTTTTTTTTCAAATCTTAAAGCACAAATTTAGTAATTAATTTTAAATTGCTTTAAAAATTTTAATTTTATTGAGTATCTTTAAAGTTATAGCAAAAAAAAGAAAGACGAGAAAATTAGTTTTTATAAAAATGACCAAAATTCCATAAATATTATTTAAGCTAGGCATGCGAAATTTTGTGCAGTTATTGCATTTATTAATATATTTTTTGACATAGGATGTTCAAAAACACTATTTTTCGTTTGCAATGAATTACTGGTCCTTCAAATCCCTAAAAGTTTTAAACTTCATACATAAGTATGAGAAACTCCATGATCTAAACACATTTAAAAATTTATAAAAGGATTCTTTAAGCATTTCTTAAAAATGTGAAAAACACATGACCAATGAGCCAAAGAATGATGTCAAAATCGATTGTGTAGCTCTCAAGCTAAAATTACAGGAACAAAATTTGAAATTTTCAAATAGCAACATCCACTTTTCAGATCAAAATATAATCCTTGAATTAAAAAAACTTAAAAATGGAGTTGAAACAATATTTTTAGCACAAGAAATTGTTGCACTGGGCTTTTGTCAAGTGTTGCCCTTTTTCATAAACCCGTAAATATTTAATTTTTTTTTTTTTTAATTTTATACTTAAGTTCTTTAGTCAAGTTTCATTCAAGTTTTTTAAATTCTTAAAAGTTATTATAAATGAAATTTTGAACTATGTAATATGTTAAAAAAAAACATTACTTTTATATATATATGCATGCACACAGTTATTTATTTTTCAAAAGTATGTTTTGTTTACTTCAGTTTTAAATGAATTCAAGTGCACGAAAGTACTTAATTATATTATATTACTAAAGATTACCAAAGCAATTATAATACTAAAGTTAAAAAGAAATTAGAACTTAGAAGTGGTTATGTTACAGATGTTTATATAAAAAATTCCACAGTTGTCATTAACACGCCTAAATATTTCTGATCCTTCAGTACAAGTGGTCTTTTACTAAAAAAAGGTTGTGCACCGCAAATCCACATAAGTCTTAGCAATATTTTACAAAACTTTAGCTAATGTTCCTAGGAACCATGGTTGATAAACACTGTTTTAAAATCCAGAACAGTTCACAGTTGAAGGAAAGACAAAAAAAAAAAAAAAAAAAAAAAAAANAAAAAAAAAAAAAAAAAAAAAAAAAAAAAAAAAAAAAAAAAAAAAAAAAAAAACACCATCAAAATAACAAAGTAAAAATACCTTATAAAATACATCTCCCGGACTACCTTCTTTGGGTGGTTTAGATACATGTAAATACAAATTATCCTCATTCCCAATAGTATCTAAACACAATGTATAAAGTGCATCAGGCAGTAGACTAGCATCTGAAAGTATAAATATAAATATCATACTTTATGTGCAACCTTTTTACATAGATGCAATAAATTTATGAACGCATAAAATATAAATTTATAATAACTGAAGAAAATATTTATTACCACATCTATGCAATAATAGTTATTAAATATAAAAATTAAATATATATCATTTAAGAATAAATTAATGTAAAATCATTTATTTCATTATCTTGTTAAACGATAAATTTGATTTTATTGATTAACAATGTGGTGACTAAAATAAATATTATTGAGACATTCTACAGTATTCATAAATCACATATGGCACATTTTAGAGTCAAATTTTTACATACTTTTTATCTTTCCCACAGTAAAAATGCAAATGTGTTAATGATTAACATTGTGGTGACTAAATTAAATGTTATATGTTAATTAAATGTTATGGTATACTCTCGATATCTCAAAGTTGAAAGGAGGCTAAAAAAATTTGGAGATAGCGAGTTTTCGAGATAGCAAGTTCAGAACTAAATATGTTCTAAAAAGTTAAAAACATATTCTGAAATATTACTCTATAAAGTAGAGTCATGAAACATAAGAATAACCTCTATTAAATATGTATGTAATGATAGTTGACTATAAGTCTAAGTACAACAATGATAATTTTATTCCTGAAAGTAAGACAAAAATAATTATGCATTGAATAGAAAATAATTGGTTTACAATGAACTTGCATTGTGATTTGTAAAAAGAAAAAAAAATTAGATAGCAAGGTTTTAAGAAGAAACTCTTCAAATCAACATTAGGTGGATATGTAATGCCAAGGGGGAAAATATTTTTAAGACGTAACGAGATTTTCGAGATATCAAGGGCACACTAGATTAATATTCTTGAGATATTCTACAGTATTCATGTGCTGAATGTGGGACTTTTTCTTAAAATATCTTTTTAAAATAGCAACCAAGACCTCTAACTATTTTACAAGATGTACCTGAATAACTTGTCAGACTGGTAGAGAAACATAATTTAAAATAGTAAAAAAAATAATAATAATAAACTTAAAAAATTGTTTTCTGTAGCATTGTGTTCTGTAACATAATCAGCAACTTTAGTGAGGTGTCTATGTGCCACCCAATTTGTCTCCTTAAAATTTACGAAAGCCATATCCTGGGGACATAGAAACCCTTTTTGCAACACGATTTAGTCACAAAGCTTTTAAAATACCTCAAGTCTATTACTGTTCTTTTTTTTTTTGCCCTCTTTTCTTTGAATTCTTTTGAGGAAAAAAAATTCAAAATAATAGTACTAATTTTATGATTTTATTTACAAATGATTGTTATTTTTATTGCTTGTGTCATTATTATCAGTTATATCAATCATTATTATTAATTATATTTTTATTAAATATATTTATTACTATTAAATATGTTATTATTAATTACATTATTATAATTTATAAATGAGGCAATAAAATCTACAACAGACAATTGAATTTAGATCTTTTTCTATTGTACCATACATCAGGTGGTCCAGTTATGAACAATATTTTGCCCTTTTTTGGACATAACAGAAACAGGCTACCCTAATCAACATGTCAAGACTCCTTTTAGAGTACAATAAGCTAAAAAGCAAAATAGCAGATGTTATTGTTCTTTGCTGTTTTATTATCCGAAATTATTATTCATCTTAACCCCTTCCAATGATATTGTGCGACACAAAATCTCAAAAAAACAAAGTCCTCCCATTTAGATTGCAATCTGTTATATTCTTGGTTATCTAAACTTATAAAATGAACAAAAAGACATAAAGGTGTTTATTTGTAAATATTTTACATTCATATACCTGAATATTAACTTATCTCAATTAACAATCAGACATTTAGTATAATGAAGGTAATATAAAAAATCTAGGCTAGATGAGGTTTGAAAAAGTTTAGTGTGATTGCCGATAAAACACAATTAATTTACACTTTTCATAAGTCAACAAGTGTCAGTTATCACAGAAATTTGTTTGTGGAGCACCTCTCACAATATCAAAAATAAAACACCATCTAGTCATCAGTCACCTCACATGGAACAAAATCAACCCACTTAAGGTAAAATATTAATAATGTGCAATGCACCAGTATCAATTTACAGGGTATCTGCTACATTTTAGATTTTCAAATTCATGACTTTCCATGACTAATTCCAAGAATTTTTCATGACTTAAAGAAGTTACTATCGTCTCCAACAAAAATGCAACAATTTTAAAAAAGCATTATAACAACATTATTCGAAATGATAGGTATAATCAAAACTTATACTCTGCATCTTCATATTTATAGATTTTAAATTTAAAAAACAGAGTAAAGAAAGAGTTGAAACAATAAAATAGTAGAAAAAATACAAAAGCAAATAATTTTTTTTCCTGCAGAATTATATTCTAAAGATACTTTTCTTGTTCATCAGAAAAGAAAGAAATACTCCTGATTTTTCTGTTCTCATTTCGGAATAAAAAAAATTCATCACTGACTGGTTTGCTTCAACTAGAATTTTAAATTGATAAAATTAAAAAAAATTAATAATAAAAATTCTTAAATCACAGAAGAGAGTTTAAAAAGATTCGCTCTAGAAATGATGTTTTTTCTTTCATTTTTTGAAAGAACACCATAATTTTTTAAGAACATGATAAAATCATTTTATATTCTAATAAAATATGACTGAGTGGTGATTTTGTTAGGAATTCAGATATTTAGAACAGGATGAAATTGGGGGGGGGATTCCATTTTTAAAATTACATTTTTCGGAGACCTAAATCCATGACTTTCCATGATTTTTTCAAACACATAGTAAAAATCATGACATTTCATGACAAATTTAGTTCAATACTGAAATTCATGACTTTCCATGATTTTTCAACACTTCCCAGGTGTGCGGATACCCTGAATTTAACAAAGTTAAAGTCAACGAAAACAAAAATATCACTGTAAAAATAACATCCGTTATAATTGCTGAAAAAAAAAAATCTAGGCTTTAAAACACTAATTCGACAAAGTACCCAAATTTCAAAAGTTTAGCGAAGGAGTTTAGATGCCATTTCGCATATTATTAAAGCACAAATAATGGCAAAATATAAATGAAAAATATTTAAAAAAACATCTAGGCATTTAGATATTTAGACCTAAAACTTCATAACTATAGTATTGGTTTTTCGTTGATTACAGAATTATGTGCAAGGGAATATTATTGCTCGACAAAATGAACGTGGCCTCTCAAATATAATTAGTATCCAAATATTTAATGAATGAGCAAAATTACGAGCTATTTCATTTTTAAAAAAACTAATATAAAATTATTTAAACATTTAAAAAATACCTGAACTATCAATGTTATCTTCAATCCACTTTTTGGTGCCTTGATAATTGAATTTCCCACCTCCCGAGAGAAGAAATAGTAAATTGAATCTACAAAAGTAATAATACAAATTTATGATATAACTGAGTTTATTTTGAATATCTTATTATACTTGTTATATAATGTGTAACATAGAAATATCAAGAGCAAAATATTGGTTTACTTTAATTATAGGAAAATCTAAAAAATTACCTAGGATGAGTTCGAGAATTGGTATATAAACGGGATAACATTCTAGCCAATTCAAGTAAGGCAGCTACTCCACTGGCATTTGAATCAGTACCAAATGATAAAGCCTTAGTATTAAAAATAAACGAATAAGTACTTAAATAATAATAAAATATAGAATAAATCACAAATCAAATTAGAGGAAAAAATTTTACAGGAATTATACACGCAGATAAAAAGAAAACAGGGCATTTGAAATCAACATGCAAGAGAGTGAAGAAAATAGACTAACTTACAAATAACTTGCATATAATCCATGCAAAATACAAAAATTAGTAAACTAAACATCTTAACAGAAAAATACTAACTTAAAAATATAGAAGATCTATATAATACAATTCTATAAACTGTAATTCTCCATTAACCACATTAGTTTTGAGTGCGTAAACGATAAAAATCGCAGTTTTGTAACTAAGCCAGAACTATTAAATTTTTATATCATTTGTTTAGTTATTTACTAAGATGTTTAAATCTAAGTAATTTAAAGGTTTATTAAAAATCTGAGCTAACCGAAATTGATAATTAGTTCTATTCCTTTAGGAAATTTTAATTTTTTTCTAGAAATAAGAAATTGCATGTTTTTATGTTAGTAAGTATTTGTACCTAAAAATTATTTAAAAGCATTTTTAGAATGATTTTTTCCAAGCTAATATTGACATGTTTAGCAGTTAAATTAAAGAATATGTGAAATGATCTACATAACACTAAATTCCATAAAATGCACAATCTCTTGTTTGAAGGCTTGATTAGAGATTCTACTTATTTTCCTTTCGGAAAAATAGTAATGGCCAAAGATCAATAATATTTATTTTATCTCTGCAAATCAAATCTGCTATTTGTTTTTGTTACTATAAATTTTATATTAAAACTATAACTTTTTAGTATCTTTAAATGATAAACATCAACAATTAAAAAAAAGAAAATGCCTTTCTGTGCACAAGAAAAACTGGCAGAGTATTAATGAGAGAGCAGTATTAATGTCTAAACATATTCAAATGGTCGAAACTTACACCTTGAATATGAGAATTTGAAAACTTATATCTAGTGGATATACAACGAAACTTATTTATGTACCAATTAAAAAGGAGTAAAAAAAAATTATTTTAGAGTATTTAAAGAAAATAAAACAAGCTTAAAATAATAAAAACAGTATATAAGAGTCAAACATGATATTGAAAACTTATGTGATAATCACAAAATGCATGCATAATGAATAAATTATATTTCATGATATCAATTTTAAAAAAATTCTAAACTACTACTAAACAATCTGTATATAGCTAATTTTTTGCTACTGTAGTTCAATACCTTAAATTAAAATTTTATTGCTATTACATAGTTTAAAGAACTTTTTTTATTTCAAAATAAAAACAAAAAAAAAATTGAAATGGTTTGTTTGAAATTTTTAAAAGAAAGCAAAAATAAAGCAAACTTTCATTATTAAATTCAAATTCATAATAAACAACAATTTTTTAATCACAAAAAATTTTAATCAAAAATTCCCTCAAACATATAAATATAAAAACAACTTACGGGTGCAACACCATAAGCGTCATAATGAGCAACTATGGCAACAGTAGGCAATTGTTCTTCGACTCCAAAACCACATAATTTTCCCTTGAAAAAATTACAATGATGACAAAAACATTAGTGATTAACAGCAATTATCAAGCCTTCATTACATTAGTACTATTTTATTATTACAGTACAGAACCATTTATCTGGTATCCAGAAAACTGGGGGAAATTTTGCTCGGTTTCCCTGCCATTTTGAACTAGTATGAGTAAAGGAAAAAGCAGAAATTTGACTCATTCTTGAAGTTGAGAAGAGACAATTGTGTGTGGGGGGTATTTTCTCCCCTTTTTCCAGAGAAAACTTCAATATTTCTTCTGTGATCTTGAAGATCTTTAGGTCGAGAGAGGCAGAGAAGGAACAAATGTTTTATTTTCTCTTGTGGGTTCGAAAGAATCGGTGGAACCGATCCAGGAAATTCAGACATGCAGGATAGCAATGGTCCCAAGAGTCCCTGATAATTGGTTCTTTACTGTACTATTTATATTACTATTTTTAGAAAAATATCAAAAAAATCTAAACATTTATCATTTATTTAAACATTTATTATCTAGTCTTATACTCATACATTCCATTTTTATACATAACATCAGTGTTAAAAAAGCTGAAAAGTGTTACTAGTCCCAAAGAGAACACAAAGGTCTATAATAGACAATGTTGTGAGTCTGCTCAAACTTAATACTTATTTTATTTTAATATATTTTTAAAGATTGAAGCAAACAAGTATAAACTACAAACAATTAAAGAAAAATAATGCAGCTCATAAAAGATCTACACATATTAATGCAAAATAAGTAAAATAAGTTCTGTCAACTAATTCTTTTTATTTAATTTGACTAATACTTTTATTTCTTTTCTTTTTTTTATTTTACAAAATTAACTTCATATTTTAGTTATATTCTCCTCTTTCTCTTCTCATCTTTTGTCAGATTATTATTAGGTTATTATTAATAACTATGAAACTTTTCATTAGTTTTACAATAAAACACATTCTAATCATGAAGCAGTTTAGTAGTTTTAGTATAAAACACATAGTTTCTTTTTCATAAGATCTGTTTTAGATTATTAGGTTTTTAAAAAAATTTAAAAAACATAACATTGTTATATAAAAAACATAATATAATTAGCTTTCATTTTTAAATGTTGGAACATTTCTACCTTTTTTATTTAAATTAATTATAGATATCCATTGTTTTTTAAAAAGATTTAAACCGCACTTTCTCTCAGTTTGTTGTAAAAGGTTAAAAAGCCTAGAAATTATAGAGAATATGTAGCAGTCAAATTCTGTGGAAGAACAATAACCCTTTTGTTTGCCTGCTTTAATACCGTTAACAAAAGTTACAGTAGAGCACAGCATACAATTGTATAGATTTTTTTTTCAGTATCATTTTCATTTTGTCTCAATACATTGATTCTAACAGTTACTGACCACTAATAATTATTCTTTAGGAGAATAAACATGTTTTAGAGTTTGTTGACCAGTGGTTGGTATATGACTTTAAATGCTAATAATGTACCTAACTAGTCATACGAATTTATTTAATTTATATGCAAGTTAGAACATAGATAACATAGGACATTCATTAGAGATACTGTTTCAGCAAAAAAAGTATTTAGCCAATAAATCATACTTTTATCTATAAACAATTCTTTAAAATCTTTTGTTAACATATATTACCTAGAACCCGATTTCTGGCGACCGGTCTGTTTTGACTACGACATCTAAATTCTGGTAGTCTATACCTACATTAATTTTTACGAATATATGAATCATATGTTCATAGGTTTATACCTGAATGCTAATAACTTGTGTATCAAGCTGCTCTTTAGGGGGAGGACCAGACACAACCATCTGATAACCACTTGACAATATAGAACTTGGAATTTCTAAAACAAAATGCACTACATTATTTCTTAAACTAAAATCATGACATATAAATTTTAATAACCTATTTAACACATAAAATGTACATAAATATGGCAAGAAAATTGAACAGAGTTATGTTTCTACTTACAAGAAAGTACATATATAAATATCATTAGTTTGCATCAACTTTATCAAAATCATTACTTACATCTCACCATATTAAAAAATCGTAAAAGTCGCACATGGTATTTTGGATTTACATTTTAACGTTGCATATTGTTTTACTGCGCAATAACTATCAAACTTAAAATCACTAAGGTGTATAGAAAAGTGTACAGAAATTAGGATTAAATAAAAAAGAACATTCGGTAATTAGTACGAGAATTACTAACTGTTAAACTCGTTGGGAAAATAACATACCGTTTCCTCTACGAGCTTCAGAAATGCAACTATAGAGATAAAATTTAGCATGCTGAAAGGGTCGTACTTGTTTATGTACTTAACAGTTTCTTTGGAAATTATAATTTGTTTGAAAGTTATTGCAATTTTAAGTGCTTTTCTTGCACATATTTTCTCAATTAATTTTGCTTCACATTACATTTTGCTTTGCTGCTCAAAATATACTTAGAAACTTGATAACTTAATATGACTTAGAAACTTGAAATTGCAAAGACATGTAAAAAATGTACAAAGAATTCAATAGAATACAAAAAAAAAATATGATTTGATTATTAGTTCCAAGAAGGACAAATTTGTGGTAAAAAAAAAAAAATCCTGTTGGTCGATCTACTGTCAGCTAAACAGCAACAACAGAGTCAAAATTCGACGAGCTGATGAGACCATTTTGAATTAAAACTCTTAAACGTTTTTTGTTTTCGGAAACTAATATTTGTTCGAAAGTTAATTGAATTTTAAGTGTTTATTGCATTGTTTTTACTTCAAATAATTATTTATTCATTATTGTAAAAAATTTATCCCTATAGCAATTTTCATTTCATAAGCTCCCACATGATTTCACGGCAAAAGTAACAAAAGAAAAAGGAATAATTAAAACATACAAAAGAGGTTAGATGTTGCCAGATATGAATCTTAACATTTATATAGAAATTTTTAAAAATATAGAGACTGAAGAGAGATAAAAAAAACTGTTTCCAATCCAAACTGTTATATAAGGTCATTGTTATTATTATGGTGGTGAAGCCTCCTAGTAATTACAAAAAGTATATGGAAATATTTTTAACAGCAGCACCAAATTACAGCACCAAAAATATTTAAGATTACCCAATTGACATCACTTTTTAAATCATTTTGCCAAGAGTCTAATGTCATTTAATACATGCTATCTATAGGAAAAATATTCCACAATGGTCAACTTATATATCAGACATATCAGAAATTCGCTATCTCTTAATCAAAAATAGGTGGGATGTATGTTATGTATTTTTATTAAGTATTACATTAACCATCTCATGTTTTAAAAACATCTATTATTTGTCATGTTTTAAAAACATCTATTATTATTGTACGTAACATCTGTTATAAAAACATCATTACATTTAAACATTTTACATTCAGTTTAAAGCAGGAACTGCACGTTTCTTCCACAGTAAGGAAAAAAAAACATGCAAAAAAATGCTCCAAAAGATCTTTTTTTATTTAGCAAGAAATATTAAACTAAAATCACATTAAGAGACTTTTTGAATTAAAGAAACAATTCAAATTGAATTTTTTTGACAGAGCACTACACTAAGTATCATCAAAATGAAGAACTAACACTTGTGAATAGGATCTGATATTATAATCATTTGAATTACAGCCTTACTTCAAAAATTTGTCAATAGAAAGAAGTAAAATTATTTAAAAGAAAGAAAAAAATTAATTAAGGTGTGCAATTGTTTTAAAGAGATTATCATCAATAACAAATTTATTATTGTATATTTTGCTTGTTTTTTTCTATACATAACTTTTTTTCGATACAAAATATATTAGAAGAAATAATAAAAAATATTGTAACAAAGTAAAAAATAAAAATACCTTCTGCTGCTGATCGAGATGTTTTTTGTTGAGTAGGAGATGTTTGTTCCATACTATAATAAATATCTAATATCTCCTCTGTTTCATAAGTAAAATAAACTGGTACTGTTACATCTTCTTCAAGCAAATTTTTTTCTAAAGTCATTAAAGACTAAAAGAAAAGAAAAGATGCAAAGGTTAATCAAAAAAAAACTTCACTATTATTTTTTAATAATTTTAAAATAGTGAATATGAAAAATAAAACTAAGATAAGTTGAAACAAGGTTCCCACTCAATTTAAGAAAATAAAATTGTCTGACTTTTCCAGGTATACCAAGGAAATTTCAAAGAAAAATGAAACCATATTTACATCAGAAAACTTTGATTCTTTTATTTGCAATGTAAAATATTAGTTTTTCTGTGCAAAAAATATTAAATGAGGAAGGGATTTCCAAGGTTTTCCCTGCCACATGTGGGAACCCTGTTGAAACATACAAATTTCAAGTTTTAATAACATCTTAACAATTCAAAAATTAAGAAATATAAATTTTAACATCTTTAATTTTAACAAGAAAAATAAATTTTAACATCTAAATCAGTGATTCTGAAACTTTTTTTTTTGTGGCGGCACACTTTTAACGATTTCAAAATTTGACGGCACAAAATGAAAAAAATTAGTTGTTTTTGCAAATTATTAATTCCTAGCTTTTTTTTTTTTTGTTAGTTATCCTTTGTTGATTTGTTTTTATAACTAGTTATTGCATAGCTTACTTTAATGATTAGCTTTTATTTCCGTTTGAAAGTAAATATTTAGCTTGCGCTCCTTTGTTAATTAATAATTTTAATAGTCAATAAATTTCCTACCTATAATTTCAAAATTTTTTTAAATTGTCAAAGACAATTTAAACACTTTCTTCTTATTCTAACTTATTTCAAGATTGTCTGAGACAAGACAATCACCGACAAAGATGTTCATGCGGTTAAAGCGTGGAAAAATAATAAATATATATATATATACTTTTTTTTAATTTAAACTTTACACGTAATAAAAAAGCATTATAATTTTTATTGTACTATTTCCAATATTTGGCGGCACACAAAAATGCCGCGGCACAGTGGTTGAGAATCACTGATCTAAATAATAACAAAATAAGTTTTGCAAATAATGGAAAAACAGCCTGAGAAGCTGTTTTTATAAAACAGTTATAAAGATATTTTAGTTCAAAAGATTCTACACCTCAAAATACACTTTGCACTTATTAAAAAATTATCATTATATAAACGATTTTTACTTTTAAAAATAAATATTTTGAATAATTATTTCAGAGAAAAATATATTTTCCAGAAACGTCAATTCGTGTGCAACACATGTAAAATGCAAAGATAGTAGTAAATACCTGCTGTTCATCAGGTGAAAGAGAATTAAACGTTTTAGGAATTATAATAAGTAAGCCACCAGCATTCTGATGAAGAATTTCTTGATAATGAGCATATGTTAAATCAGACAATCTTGCCATAACACAACGTCGAGTGTAGGGAGTTGTGTAAAGAGTTCTGGCTTCCATGTTTAGAATGGAATTTCTACAACCTAGAAAAACATAAGGTTAACCAAAATTACTAAATAAATAAATCAGATAAATAGAATAGAGACTGGCACAGCATTTTAACATAATGCAATGTCAGATATCTCCCTAGAAATAAGAAAGGGCAGGGTGCTTCCTCATTGAAAAGGGCATTCCCTGTCTTTAAATGTATTAAAATGCATGATATTATGTAATAACGGATTTTGATCCCAATTTTTTAAATTATCCTTTTATACTATTTTATGTGCATACTTCACAGAGTAATTCTCCCTCATTATCAAAATAACAGAAAAATTTGAAGCGTTTGAAAAATAATTAAAGGCAAGCTAATAGATGTCTGTGTATAAATTTTCCTTTAAATAAAAAGTAAACTTAAAAAAAAAGGATTAATTAATAAAAAACTTTATTATTTTTTTAAACTGATAATTATAAGAAAATAAACATTTAAAGGTGTATTTTTAAATAAAAGGTATTTATTTAAAAAGAAATGGCAAAATTTAAATTACTGAAAAAAACTTTAATATACCCCTCTTATTATTAGCTTATTAGTTATTCATTATGCATAAATAACATTATTTAGTAGCAGTAGTTTTATCGTAAGTTGCCAATTCTGTGACGCATGTCACTATCTAGCTATCACCTAAACTGGAACATTTTGGTGTAGATACCAAGACAGAATACATTCCCAAGGTAATATAAAAAGGTCTCTATAAAGAAGGTACCAATTTGCATCAACTTCAATCCCCATGTACCAAAGGGTTTTTGAGCTTGGAAAATTTTTTAAAAAGTATGTCGTTGTTTGTCAACAAAAGGCAGCTGTATATTAAACACCTTGAGTTGGTCCCCCTTCGAAAGTATTTTTCCCCCTCCCTTTTTTTCTCGCACAGCACTGTACGCAACTCATCAAGACTTGGCAATGGAACCCAGAAATGGATATAGACATTTTTCCCTTTCCCAGTGTCTTTCAATTATTGATTTGCAAAGATTATATAACCGGAAAAAAATTTACAATACCTACAATAGTTTTTGATCTACTATAAAAAACATCTTACAAATTGTAATTGGAAACTCCTAACAAAGATTTAGTTTGGTTATGAGTTAAAAAGGAACATAGAGTCAGAAAAGTGTTACAATGTTCCTCCTTTATTAAATAAATGGCAAAATTTGTGTAGGATTTTAATTTGAAGCTACAAGGACTGGTTCATATTTATACAATATACTCCTATTTCTTAACCCTAGAGTTCATAACACTTACAGTCCAATATTACTTCAGGAAATATTTCTGTATCGTAATCTGTCATGCCAACTATAATCGCCAAGACCACAAATAGGATCTTAAACTTGCAATTTAAAAAAAAACATGTTATGGTTTGCCCAAGATTGGCTACGAGCTATACCCTTTGGGATAAGTCCCTTTTGAGATGTTTATTTTTAAGTTTAAAGGTCATGGGCCACTATCTAGAAATGACCAATCCGGTCTAATTATTTCACTGTAGATCCCAATAAGGAAATCTACCGATCTTATCTACCTATTACCTCCAGCCAATGCATGTTGCTAAGCATTCTCTAGATATAGCATTCGCTTTCCAAAGTGGTGAACCAGGTTCGAATCCCAGAGGCGGCGGTTCATACAAAATATGCTTCTTACTCACATCATAGTGCTAACATGAAATATCACTAAAGGTAGATGAGTCCTCCTTTAGAATCCTTTTGTCATCAGACAAACCACTGGCGGTATGATTTTTGTGGTATTTTTTTCAACGTAACCCACGTTCAGATGAATACCATCAAAAAGTCTTCCACGAATGCTAGTTAGTTCCAATGCTTAATCTATAAGTTATCATGTCTTTTGGGTTGGGTTCAAAATTAAAAGGCTACAGGGTAGGACATTGAAAATTGTATATTCAAAATTTGGTCAGATGATCAACACCGGTTATAAAATAAAATGATATAGCACGAAAAAAAAAATTTTCATTCATTACCAATTACAAACCAGACGCAAACAATTTGAAACAATAATTAAAACATTTTGATAGTAAAAAACTTATAAGAATAAAATATTTCTATCATATAGCATCTAGTTCATTAATTTTTAATCAACTAAAACAAATTTTCAGATGAAACAAACCATGAGGAATTCCGTGTAAATCGAAGTGTTGCATTCTATAGACAGTGAATTCATGAGCTGCTAATACAGGAGTTTTAGGTGAAATAATAATTAAAAGAGGAACGACGGCAAACGTGTAGAGTAAAAAATTACCCCGAAAAATTTCAAAAAAACTATCTGCTCCGTCAAAACACATGGTCATAAGATTTAAAGCAAATTAAATACTTATTATTTAAAACATTAAATTTTGAATTGAAGATTATTTTTTATAAATATTTTCGATCCCGGAACAAATTGATCAGCAGAGTTTAGACGTTTTCTTGGACAAGGGCAGGAAAATCATGCTCTTGTTAACCACAAGAAAACAGGCAACCCATTCAGGAAAGAAGGGACTACTTTTACTGCAAAAAATTCACTGATGCGAAGAAGTACCTGATTAGCGAGTTTTCGCGGTTAAATATATTTCGCCAATTATCTTCTCATATGCATGCACGAATATTTCTCTTACAGTACAAACGGGCCCTAAGACATTCTGCATGTTACGAAACGTTCACATCCATAGACGGGTCTGGTTCATTTCATCGACAATAACTTCATAGACAGGCCATCTCATCGACAGACCATTTCATCGAGTAGGTCATTCCGTTGATAGGCCATTTCATCAACAGGGTCATTTCGTCGACTAGTCATTTCATCGACAGGGCCATTTCATCGACAGGGTCATTTCGTCGACAATGTCATTTCATCGACAGGGTCATTCCAACGACAGGAGTATTTCGTCGACAGGTTCATATCTTTGCCAAGATTATTACATCGACAGGGTCAATTCATCGACAGGGTCATTTCGTCGACAAAGGTCCCGCAGTGGATCGTCAAGGCACGGTTCCCAGCAGATCACCAAAATCAAGCATCACTAGCTGCGGTCAGTGTGCGGGTGGGTGACCACTTGGATCAGCCTGCGTAGGGACCGAGGGTGTGCGGTATTGGTCCTCGTTAAACTGCTCTACCGTGAAGTGCTCGAAGACATTCCATCACAATTTTGATCCTCTGTGAAGAGGATGGCACCCCCGCTTTGGTAGCCCAACGACCTGCAAGCGAAGTCGAGCACTTTACGGTAGAACAGTTTAACGAGGACCAATACCGCACACCCTCGGTCCCTACGCAGACTGATCCAAGTGGTCACCCACCCGCACACTGACCGCAGCCAGTGATGCTTGACTTCGGTGATCGGCTGGGAACCGTGTCTTAACGATCAGTCCACTGCGGGACCCTATACAACTGAAAAAAGGAGGAGAGAGATGGGGGAAGGCATGGAACCAGTTTTCTCCCCAAATGACATATTCGAGAGTTGAGATCGCTTATAGAGAAATGTTCTTAGTTTTACGCAATGAATATTTCATGATATTAACAAATTTAAAAATTTTTCTTTCTTATTTTAATCTAACCTACTACTTACCTTCTACCAACCTAAGAACAAACTTTTTTCTAGGAGATATTTCCGTATCGTGATCTGTCGGGCCATATATCGCATTAGGTGATAGACGATCGTCTGCATTGATACGACAAATGCAAGATTTGGCTGGTGATCGTGTTGGCGACGCATATTTCTAAAATCATTATGGCTTCAAAGACTTCCCACACAAATGCAAGCTATTTTAAGTTCTTCATCAGATCCTCTTAATAAATTAGCTATAATGGCGGATAAGATTGCTGTTCAAAATGAAATATTCTCTGCTAGTTCAGAAACGAAACAAAAAGTGCCAAACGATGGCAATTATTCGAATATTATTGAATCGCTGCAAGCTCAAGTGTGTGAATCAAATAAAAAAAAAACTTGATAAAGTGTTACGTTTCCGAGTTCGAAGCCCTGATAAAAATATGAATAAACACCGTAATCGCTCCACAAGTAAAAATAGACTTTGCTGTTATCATTATCGTTTTCGTGTAAGAGCAAATAAATGTATCCAACCATGCAGTTTTAAGCAGCAAAACTAGACGGCCAAGCGTTACTGGCGGCGAATGCCAACGGATATGCAAATTGTCACCTTATAGTTATTGATAGGACATTAAGTTGTAAATTATTAGTAGACACTGGCACTGATACTTCCATTTTGCCACCTTCTCAGAATGAACGCAATATGACTCCGTCCATCTTGAAACTCGTTGCTGCTATTGGTTCTCGAATTCCGGTTTATGGAACACGAAAATTGGATCTTGATATTGGACTGCGTCGCATCTTTCCCTGGATGTATACTATTGCTGATGTATCACGACCCATTCTTGGAACTGATTTTTTATCACATTATGACATTTTAGTGGATCTAAAATCCAAGTCGTACCTAACTAATGTAACATTTCGCGGAAAAATTTCTTATGAATCAACGCCTAAAATAACTGTGTTGAAAATGTCTGCGGAATTTCATTCTTTAATTAGTGAGTACCAAAGACATTTTCGAGGAGAGAAAACCAGAATAAAAGATTTACCTCATAATGTCAGTCATGTTATCGAAGCAAAGGGTCAACCAGTGATTGCAAAAGCGCGAAGACTATCTGTTGATAAATTGGAAGCGGCAAGAGCAGAATTTAATTACCTAGTACACCAAGAAATATGTAGCCCATCCAAAGTTGCTGCTCAAGCCCATTGCACATGGTTAAAACGCCAGATGGTTCTTGGCGACCACGTGGAGACTACCGTGCATTAAATGCCAATACACTTCCTGACAAGTATCCCATTCATCATTTACGCGATTTTTCTACTAATTTACATGGAAAAACTGTCTTCACAACGCTTGATCTCCTCCGAGCTTATCATCAAGTGCCCATGCGCAAGGAAGACATTACAAAAACTGCCATCATCACTCTATTTGGAGTTTTTGAATTTAAATTCATGACTTTTGGGTTGAGAAATGCTGCACAAACGATGCAGCGCTTTGTTGACCAGGTTCTGCAAGGGTTAAACGTCTGTTTTGTCTACATTGACGATATTTTGATTACCTCGTATACAATCCAAGAACATCTCCTTCATGTTAAGGAAGTTTTCAAACGTTTGAGACAATATGGCCTCATCGTTAACCTTTCAAAATGCACATTTGCTGCAGAAAAAGTCAAATTCTTAGATCATCTGGTTGATGAACATGGTATTATGCCATTACCAGACAAAGTTGAAGCGATTTCCACTTATCCTAAGCCAACAACAGTAAGCAAACTCAGACGATTTTTAGGAATTCTAAATTTCTATCGTAAAAATTCTTGCCGCATGCTGCTCAAAAGCAATTACCATTACATCAAATGCTTGGACGTTGCAAGAATAATGACAAAACCTTGTCTCTCTTGGACAACTGAAGCTGAAAACTCATTCCAATCTTGCAGAGCAGAATTAAAAGAAATCTCTTACTTGGCTCATCCAAATTCATCTGCAGTGCTGGCTTTGATGACAGATGCTTCAGATACTGCTGTTGGTGCATGTGTTAATCAGAAAAGTCATCAAGATGCGGAGTTGCAGCCTCTAGGTTTCTTTTCTCGTAAATTAAGTGCTGCAGAGAAAAAGTATAGTGCCTATGACCGTGAACTCCTTGCAATTTTTACATCCATAAAATACTTTCGTTACATGTTGGAAGGAACTCATTTTATAGTGTTCACTGATTATAAACCTTTAATTCATGTATTAACTCAAAAATATGACAATCTTATTGTTGTTTCTAATGCCACTTGCCACACGAGCAAGCCTGCTTGGTGAAACCGAGCAAATTTAACCCACCGACGGTTCTGCACGTAAAAAGTCGCATTTTAACCTGCAGTCTTCTCTGCATAGCAAAACCGGTTTTCCCATGTTAACTGATAGGGGAACTGTGTGTAGGGGAGAAACATTCTCCCAATTTTGCCCATTTCCTTAACCGCCAGTGGGTTAAGGCAGAGTGTGCGTTTCTTATTTTTTCAGTGACGCCATCCTATGGCCAAGAATTCGTCATCAGCCGCACACACGTCACAGCCCGTTTTATAGGGTGGATCCATTCATACATCCACAGATCCTAATTTTGACCTGAATCAGAGAACAATCAATCTCCAATCCAGTACCCCCAGAGGTTTTGATTTATTATGGGAACATGGAGGACTTTAAGACTCGATAGATTTAACGTGCATCAGTCACCATTTACTACACCGGGCTTTTTTGGCTGGCGGGGTTCGAACTCACGAATTCTCGGACATGAGTCCAGCCCCTACCGACCAGGCTATCCCGGCCCATATTCAGCCTATGCGTACTAGAAACTCGCCCTTTTATGCTTGGTATGGCCTTATATGCAACCAACGATGTGAAATGGAATCGCTAATCAGTTGTCAGAAGAACAAGGTTATCCGCCACACCCATCTTAACAGTTTGACAATGTACATATTGACCATTCTGGATCATTCCCACCATCTGATGGATGCGTGTACCTCTTAACTTACATCAATAGATTCACACGATGGCCTGTAACTATTACCATTCCGACATGCATGTCGTCATGGTTGCCATCAGTTTCCTCGCCCGAATTCGGTAAGATCAAATACTTCTATACATGCAACAGAATTTGTCACCTCAGTGTTATTTGATGATATTTCAGTAGACATTACCTGTCTACTGTGGAGTCGTGACAGCTTACCATTTTTCTGGATACGGAACCCAAATGGTCGACTTTCTTTTTGCGGAACTCCGATTTAACAAATAAAGTTCAGTAGCAATTTCAATCAAAGAAACACTGCTAATCATTTTGCAAATATTAATTTTTTCATCTTTTATTAATATTATTTTAAAATTAGGTTTTTATTTTTGACAGTTTAGTAGACTATAGTCGGCGTATATAGCGCGGCATCTGGTCTGATTTTGTTTTAGCCTGAAATACGGTTTTTGTATAGATGGTGTTTTCAGTAGAAATGTAAACAATAACAATCTCGAGCTGTATGCCTCCTCTAGTTCCGGTTAGAAAGTTTGCAGCTGCTTACTACATGTTATTCTGCGAGGCGATATTTTCAAACGGATAATTCTGTTTTCAATAAAAGAAATAAATTAGATAATTTCTGAGCTCAAATCTGCCGTATTTCGTAAGATATTAATGTTATTATGTAATTCTGGTGAGCTTGAAGTAAAAATTTGTTTTAGTTACTTAGATATATTGTTAAAAAAGGTGACATGGTTGCTAGATTTTGAATAACTCACTTTTTTGGCAGTCTTGATATGGCCTCTTTCCATAAGTTTATTACTGTTTGTTCCTGTTGCAAGCTGTGCACCATCTTACGTTAGTGTTAACATTTTTAGCATTGCAAAACACAAGTATTGTTAACATTGTAAACACAAGTAATAAGTAATCAAATACATTGTTTGCAAGAATCTCAAAACACAATGATGCCAAATAATGGCTTTAAAATACAACGGAAACAGTAACCCGGAAATTTAGGCGGTACCGAGTTCGCAGCGTTCCCTAGTGTAGAAAACACCATCCATATGCTATGTTAAAATAAGCTGAATTATGGTTTTTGTTGAAATGTAAATTAATCATGAGCATTTATTGAGCTGTTATAAACGTTGAGATTGGTTATGAATGTCAGATTTAATTTATTAAATTTAATTTACAAAAGATGTCAGTTAAGTATTCTGATTTTGTTTTGCTAACATTTGTAAATATGCAAGAAAGCATATGAAATATCATTTCCAAGAAAGAGAAAGTTAATATTTTTGAATTGCTATTTTAAAAGTTTTTCGTGTATTTAAAATAAATAACCAAAAAGCATGATATTTATTTATTTTTATAAAAAATAAAATAAGTATTTTAGTTATTTTTTTTTTATAAAAAAAAGGGTGGATGTGTAGAAGGGTTTTGAAAGTTAACATCGAATTTACGAAATTTTTCGCGAACTTCCTGATAGTACAGTAAAATGTTCAAAATACCTGTTTGTGTTAAATTAGAACTGAAATTACATTAAATAAAGTGCATTGGTTGAGTTGTAAGTTTTCATAGGAAGACTTATACTATACACAGGGTCGTAATAATATATTTTCAGAATTTTTTTTAAAAGTAAAGTACAAAAATATATGCACACACTATTATTATATCACAATTATTATATCGAAAAAAAAAATCGTTCTCGAAATCAGATGAATTATTTATAAAGAAGGGGAGATTCAAAACTTAAAAACCGGTTTGATTGCCCGAAGAAGTTATAAGAAAGGCGTGATCCAAAGATGCATATTTTTTAGCTCCATTTTTGACAAAGATATAAAAAAATATGCATTAAGGGCGATGATTACTGAAAAATCTGCATTTATTAGGTTGTGTATTGATTATGATTTGACGCAAAATATCATTTATAAAATTATTGAATTGAATAAAGTATCAATTTTAATAAAATGATAATAAAAACAATTAAAATAACGCTATTATATATATTTCACCTACGGTGTTACTTATACATATTACATTGACTTTATCACACATTATATTTTTCCATTAGCAGTGATTTTAATAAAAAAAATTGTTTTTAAAAAATGACTTTTCAAAATAAAATTTTTGAAACGAAAAGATTATTCAACTTTAATTATAAGATTGCCATTCGCTTATTATTGCGAAAATATTAATTCAAAAATGCTAATTTATACGCAAACAGGGTTCCTCCGCCCCTGTTTGCTATCTTTCGCAGTTTCTCTAAAATAATAGTCTATTCCATAATATACCATAGACTAATATAAATAATAGTCTATGGTATTCTTGCTTAAGCAATGTCGGCGCTAGACATTTTCGTGATCCGGGCGATACTGAAAACGGCACCCTTAAAACTCAATTTTGGAAGAAGAAAAAAATTAGAATTTAGAAAAGAAAAAAAAAAAGAATAATTTGTTGGTGTAGTCATACTTTTAAAATTTAACCATATAGAAATTTAATCTAAGAATATATAATTAAAAAAATAAAAACCTATAAATATTAAATATATTTTTCAAACAAACTATAATAGCAAAAAATTTTTTTGAAAACATTAAATCTGACTTTCGTTTGGCGCTCTGGGCTGTCTCCCGTCTGCCCATTTCGTCGACCCTGCGCTTTACAATATGCTCGTAGTCAATCCAAAACTGTTTGTAGTAAATCCAAAACTGTTTGACATTTCGAAAGTACTCGGATTGTTAACTTAAACTAAATTATTAAAATAAGCAATATAAAGAGTTAAAATAAATATTGCTATTTATTCTGTTTTATATAAAAAATATTCTGTACTTAATACGTAAAAAGAACATAATTCTTTTCACTTGATAAACGTTTTTAGTATTTTTTTTTAAAGTTTATCATATGATTTATTTTATTTAAAAGTAACTATTTAAAAACCTTAAATTAAATACAAATGCAATCATGCATTCTTTAATAATTTTTATTCTGCTGAATTACTATGAAAACAAATCGGGATTTCGTATAAAAAATAACGATAAAATATCAAGGACTGCGTGAAAAGAGGTGAGCGACACATTCAAATATTCTATCTGCATTTTAGAAAAAACCTTTGTAATTTGACCTTCAAGCGAACGCGTTATCTATGTTGTAATCGACTCTAGTCACGATGTTACGAAATGCGCCGTTGCAAATATCCGGTTGCCAACAGTTGTTGCAATCTCGTGATAAAAGCATGTGATGTGTCACTCAGCTTTGCAAAAGGTTGCAACTTTTGGAAGAAATCGGAGAAGAGAACAATAGAAGCGTTTGCGCAATCCCATTTTGCAAATAATCAGAGTTTGCAATCTTTTTAAGCGAGGTCACTGAAGAACTACATAAAAGCGTCATTTGAGAGGAGGATTTTTACTTCTACTAGAGTATTTGAGAGTTGAGTGACGTTAGTTTTTTTGCGTTCGACTTATCGCGTTTCAATCGTTTTTGTAGAATTTTATCTCCGAAATGAAGTGTTCTCCATTTTCAAGAGGCCTTAGAAAGGGAAGTAAACATATGCATCGCAGATTTATGAAACATTTAAAGCGTCGCTGTATGGATGGCTATGAAAGTTCTAGTTCAAGCGAAGATAGTCACAGGCATCAAACTGAATCAGACAATGATACGCAACAAAGGATAAAACACGATCATGGTATGAAGCATGGAATGAGACACGGCCATGGTATGATGCATAGAATGAGACATAGTCATGATATGACTCCCGGAAGGAGACACGGTATGATGCATGGAATGAGACATGATCATGGAATGATGCACGGAAGGAGGCATGGTCATGGTATGATGCATGAAATGAGACATGATCATGGAATGATGCACGAAAGGAGGCATGGTCATGGTATGATCAACGGAATGAGACATGGCCATAGCATGAAACACTTGCATGTTATGGAGCACGGAAAAAGACATGACCACGCTATGGAGCACAGAATGAAACATCGCCAAGGAATGAAACACAAAATGCATCATGGACATGGAAGAAAACACAAAATGGGACATGGCCCTGGTATGCATCATAAATTGAGACGTGACGGTGAAAATGTTTGTCCTGCTAATCAAAACGAAGAAAGACCGCTTGAAGAAGATACTGAAAATATGCAAGAAAATAGTGAAGGTGATACTTTTACTTTTTATGAGCCAAAGACAAGTGCTCAAGTAATGAGCGAAGACAACAGATTCCAAATAACTTTGGAAACTTCGTATTATCAACCAGAAGAAGTTTCAGTAAAAATTGCCGATGGACAAATTGATGTCTCTGCTATGCACGAAAGTATGGAAAATGGTTTATATGAGTTTCATGAAATGTATCGATCGTTTAATATTCCAAACAATGTCAATCCAGAAGTCATTACAGCACGCTTAAACGCTGATGGAAAACTTATCATTGAAGCAGCATGCAATGAGCAAGAGGAAAGTTCGCCAACTGAGCGAGATATACCAGTGATTCGAGTGAGTGAATAATTATAATATTAATTATATTATTCAAAAAAATAATTTTATTATTAAAATGTAAATGGTCGAACTACAGTGATGAATGACTTCTGGAAATATTATGTATATAAAAATATTATATCGATACGAAAATATTATATGTATAAAAAAATAATATCTTACTATGTAGGGCCAATTTTGATGAGAAATATCGAGGTTGATTTGGATGAGAAAATTTAATGATGAATTATTTTTAATTGAGTAGTGAAAATATCACCTATGCTTTTGAGAAAAGATTTTACTGATGGTTATATTTCTATTTAGTTTTTAAATGATTATCACCTGCATTCCCAATGAAAAACTATGACTTCAGAATTAATTAATTCCAAAAAAAAAAAAAAAAGAAATATTCTTACCAGGTGATTATTCTATTTTTTTATTAGTATATAACTAACATTCTTGCATGTGTTTTGTACTTTTATATGTATACATGAATTGAATTTTAAATAAATGAAAATGAAAAAATATTGCTTCATTATTTATCCCGAGTTGATTAAATTTTTTTTTGGATTGTATATCAATCTCTGTTAACTATTAAAAGGTATATTTATTTACAGTATTTATCTCTTTTAATACAGTTCATTCTAAAAATGAACTTTATCTATGCATTGATTTCACATTAAGACTTACTGATAATGTTTTTTCAAGTCAAGTATATATGTTAAAAAAAGTTTAAAATTTGGATTTTAAAACAGGAGAATAAAAAATAAAAATTTTATCTTTAACACAGAAAAGTAACATTATATATCTTTACAGTTTCAATGTATAGTGATAAATAGTTATAACTAATAAGATTAAATTGATACTATTCTTTAGGAAATAAGAATGTGTCGGTCTTACCTTAATTGTAAATAAATGCAAGCTTTATAAATAAATATTTAAAATAACATAAAAACAATAATAAAGATTTCATTTAAAAACTGATATTTTGCTAAATTAAAAAAAAAAAATAAAATACAATACTTAATTTTAGAAGATAATAGGTAAAAAGTGTATTTAAAGGAGAAATGCTACTTGTTCTGAGGCAAAATAACACATTGTTATTATCAAATGATAGTGCAAAAACACTTACTTAGACTTATTGTCTAAAAGGATAAGCATTATTTTATAAATAAGAATTTAGCTTGGAGACAGAAATACAATGTTTTTACAATTAATTATAGATAAGTTTATGTGAATTTAAAATTTATTCGGATTCTAAAAAATACTTCTTCAACCACTTTATTTTTTAAAAAGACAATAAATAATGGTGCATTTTAAGGAGCAATGTACTTTTCTACTCCAATTCAAAGTAACACATCAACGCGAACACACTTATTTAGACTATGATATTTATTATCGAAAAGGAAAGGGAATTATGGAACTAGAAATTTAGTTTGGAAACGGAAAAACATTATTTGGAAATGAACTACATCTGAAATAAGTGTATGTACATTTGAAAACAAAAATTTATTTAGATTTAAAAAAAAAATAATACCCCGAACTCTAAGAGTCTATAAGAAAAAGTGTTTTTATAAAAGAAATGTAGTTATTTATTCCATTTTAAATTAAGACATTATTATTTAAAATGATCGAACAAACACACTTATTCAGATTATATTTTATAATATTTTAAAAGAAAATTATGCATAGCAAAAGAAATATAACTTAGCAACTGAAGATTCCAGCTTTAAAAAAAAAAATGATAATTTTTACAGGTATGTATATTTTAGAATTTTCTTTTGAATGTTACTATAATAATATTTATTAATTTTGGTTACGATGTTAAGAAATAATATTCAATATATGATTCATTGCTGGGAATCACAGAAGCTCAATTTTTGAGGGGGATAAAATTAAACTGTTATAATAGTTCTCTAAATTTCACAAGCAAATAAAATGTCTTAAAGGTGCTAAATACCTGCAAAATGAAAATATCCTGCTAAATACTTCCCCACCAACAAAGCCCATGAATTCATTGCATGATATTAACTTAATAAGCAGGATATCATCAATTGATAAGGAAAATCATGCCTAACACTATAAAAAAAACAAAAAAAAAACGCATAACTACAAGAACGAGATATTAAACCAAAACCTAGCTTAATAAAAGCTAAATCAAACATGTTTAAAAATAGTAAAAATTCTGCAGAACACAAAGTACTAAAAACTTTTTTAGAAATTCTTGTTAAGTAAAACAAGTTAAAATAATTAAAGTAAAGTAAAGTAAAGTTAAAGTAATTGTATAAAACTAATAAAACTGCTAAAGTAATTGTATAAAACTAATAAAAAAAAGGAAAAATTGTTTTAAAAAGTAATTCAAAGATATTTTTAATAATGGCATAGAATTTTCATGAACTAAGAAAAAATAACTAAGAAAAGACACACATGAACTTTACAAATTAATATTTTATTTTACATTTAATTAGTATTTTAGGTGTTTATCATCATTTTACATCAAAAACAAATTACGAGGCACATATGTCTATATCATCAAATGAATACAAGCATAGATTGATAAATTAAGAGCAATAGCTGTTTTTAATTTATCAGAACTAATAGTAAAGTTTATTGAATAACTTAAAAAAATTCACACCTTAAAAGGGAAAATTAATTAAGAATTAAAGATAAAAATGGGTAATCATTATAGCATTACAGTTCACATTTCTTGATAATCTTTGAAATATCAAGTATGATATCAGTTTTAAAACTTAAGCAGCATATGATATAAACATAAGATTTTTGAGAATGAATGAAATCATTTGCATTTTTAATTTTATAAAACAATTGTAAAGTGATATTGGCGATATAATTTTTTGCCACTATGCAGATGAAATCAATTACATAATCTTAAAAATTTCAAAAAATATTGTCACAGAAGAAAGTTTAATCAAAAAAGAAGAAAAAATACTTAAGGCAATAATCAAACCTATTAAATTAACTAAGTTCCACTAGGTCAAAGTTCAAAATCTATTTAATTATGCATGTCTAAAAGTGTAGGAATTTAAAGTTGTTTAAATTATCTAAATATAAATATATATATTTTAATTGGAAAATGATACATAAGGAACATTCAAAGATAAAGGCAAATGAATTATATTCTTAAACAGCTTTGATTTTCATAGATTGATATTTTAAATATACACAATGCATAACAATTAAATATCTTAATCTATTATTTCATGTATAATTAATTTAAATACAATACAATGTATTTCTATATTTTAATCAGGCATATAATTTTTTGCCTAGGTTTAATAATAAAATATAATATGTTTGGTTTAGTAAAATAAAAAAAGAATGTAGGAATGTTATGCCTGTGATTTATTCCAAGAAAAACCAATATCAAACTGAACAAATTGGGCTAAAAATTGTCCAAAATTTAACAGTGAGTACAATTAAAATATCGTAAAAATAATGAACAGCAAATAGCTTCCTTTTATGTCATGAATGAACACAAAATACTTTTAATAATAGATTTAATAGAACTATAAAAGATCAAATTCTATCATTTTGTTTAGCAAAAAGTCATAAACATAGTAATTTTTTCAAAAATGATGGAGTGTCATTTGTATTACACTGTTGCTCATTAATTATAATACATAACCTTTCTTTATTTCCCATAAAAGGTCACAGGCTATGCTTTTTAATGTAAAGGTTTAATGTAATTTGTTTGTAAAGCTGCATCCATTCATTTTTGCATCAAAACATTGGTATAATAAAATATTTTGGGCACACTTGGTTATTTGATGTGAAACTTTATTACTTTGCACAGTTCTATGAAAACAAAAAAAAAAGACTGTAATGAAATTAACAAGCAGCAGTATATAGTTCTATGATCTAAAAAAGAATTCAATATTTAGCTTCATAATGTAAAATATCTCTTTAAAGTTACCAAAAAGTTTCCTTTTTCATAAAAGTAATACACAATTAAAAGAAATATTGTGGTCATTTTAAAAGAAAAAATTATCTTTGTCTTTTTATAAGAAAATTACAATAAGGCATTTTTTAATACAATGTATTTTGGAGTCACATGTAATATAAAAAGGAAGCATAGTCACATTTTAAAATATTTAAGAGTAGAAAAACTCAATTAAAACACACAGGAATAAAAATGAAATGATTTCATAATATGTGTGGCATCTTAATCTAAAAATTGTCTTTCAACAGTTTCTTAACTCAGTAGTGCAGCAGAATGTTTAACAATGAAAAAGTAAAGCATAATCTCATTTTAAAATATACCAGAGTAGAAATAATTATTGAATAATAAACTAAAAGAGGGAATAAATACGAAAAGAATCTAGTCTTGTATTATGCATTGCATAGACTAAAATATTGGATATAACACAAAATGTTGAATATTTAAAAAAAAAAAGAATATAATAAATTGCATAGTGCATGCATCGCATAGCGTAACTAATATTAAAACTCTTGACAGTTTCTTATTTTAGTAGTGAACTAAAATGTTTCCAATCAAAACGGAAGCATAGTCTCCTTTAAAAAAATACTAAAGTAGAAATGATTATCTTATGAGAAATTAAATTAAAATGTGAGAGAATAAGTGTAGAAGGGAAATAATATTGTTACATGCATTGCATAGCATTTAATATGAAACATTATTCAACTGTTTCTTATTTTAGTAGTGAAGCAAGATGTTTAATGACTGCAAACTCTGTAATATATCACACATTTATTTGTTTCAGAATGACTAGAATAAGGCATTAAAAATCAATTTACTGGTTAAAGCCTCTCACTGTATCTAATATTGTGCATCATGAATGTTTGCATATTCATTTATTGCTCTTCCTCCAAAGTCTTTAGCGCATTCAGTATATATTAGACTTATGAGATCAATAATCAAAAAATAAGTAGTAGGCAGCTCAGTACAATCAAAATACTTCATTGGGTAAGAGGCACAGATTATTATAATATATCTACTCAAATTATAATTCTATCACATAACACTATACACAAGTACAGTGAAAACATACCTTTATTCAACTCTTTATCTTCAATTCAACTCATACCTTTAATTTTCACAAATTTTCATGAATTGTATCCGTGGAAACATTTACGCAACTACAAAACTGGTAAATAAACCTTTTTATGGATTTCTTTAGTTTGTCCAGGTTCAATCGAATTGTTTTGTAAATATTTTAAAATCCAGAATAGCAGTTAAAATAAAGTGACTTGATAACAACTTAGTTATAGTGAAATAATGTACACAAATGCAATGAAGGAACAGTACTTCATACATTTCAATTGTTCAATTATTATAAAAAAAGTACTGATATAAGACATATTAATATAGATTTTATGAGTAACAATTGATAAATCTGTGGGTTTATTAAGATTTTAAAAATTTATTGGATTTACAATTTTTAATTTATAAATATTTAAGTCCATTTTTCTAAGATAGTTTTTTAAATTCAATATTTGCTTCATCTTAAAAAAAAAAAAAAAAAAAAAAAAAAACTTAATACATTTAGCAGGTTTTTAAAATTTTTTAACTGCTTTGCAATACCACAAATTACATTAATATTTAAATGGTATAAATTATAATACTGCTTTAAGTGAATTTCACCAGCATACCAACTATATCACTGAAAAGATGAGGCTAGCTCACCTGTGATAAGTTTGAAGGATCAAATGTGTTATGTTGCCATAACACACAGTAAACCCATTTTTTAATAAACAGAAATAAACAATCACAACTGCATCAACATTTAAATAAATATATAAGGTACATCAACACATGATAGAACAATGGCAATAAATATAACATATATTACAATGCAACACTTTGGTGTGCTACTTCGACTTAGATGCCTATGACTTTATACACATTCAAACACAACAATGTGTGACAAGCAAGTAGTATCACAAGCAAAGCACAGATATTACGCTAAGTGATAAATAAATAAGATTGTATAACAACTTACATTAAAAACAATGATAATATGAAACAATATATACAAAAATATGTAATAAAGTTCACCCAAGAACAAAACCAGACTGAAAATAGATATATATGCTTTGAAAACAAGAATTTCATTTTAAATTAAATTTTAAAAAAATACCAGAAAAATAGGACAAAGCTAGTACGTTTTTTTATCAATATGATAAATAAATACAGACTTTAAAAGTGATATTTTTGAATTGATTCATTTTTTTTTGTCATATTCAAATGATGCAATTTCTTTTCAAATAATTTTAGATATTAAAATATAACAAAAAAAAAATTATAACGAAAAACTTTAAAAACAACTTAAAGTTAAAAATACTTTTCAAAAATAATGAAAATGTTTTATATACATATATGTAAATTTACTGCTATAGTATAAAAATTATTCATTTTACAATGCCAATTTGCTGGCAGATGTTTTATACTCACCCAAAAAATACACATGTATAAACTTTAGACTGAAAATAAAAGATTTAGCAGCAATTTATAGAAATAATAGCTGTCTAAATTATATCACAAATGGAAGCCATATATATAAAAAGTGAGTGAACATACTAGTAGAAAGAAATCAAATGTACCCAGAGCTATAGCTTGATACATTACTACTCATTTTTCAAACACCGATTAAGTAAAATTTAGTGAATTTTATTAAATGTCTTTCATAAAAGTGTCCATGTTTTTAATGACTAGTTTATATATTTTACATTATGCCAGTAAAGGTAAAGGCAAGGAACCATTTTTCCCCAGTAACAGTGGATGTGTTTATTTATATTTCACTTTCTCTATTCTTTTGTAAAATAAAAATTTACTTTGTTCAAAGTTTAAAGCATAAAAAAAAAATCACAATTCATTTAGTTACTGCTAACAATGTTATAGAGGTTTTTGGATTTATTTTGCAAACAGTTAAAACAGAAAATTTGAAAATTGTTACACAGGGTGTTCGAAAATGTAATGCAAAATGCTCCCAATTTAATATATATCCCTCAGAAATCCTATTCAATGTAAAATTAATTAATACTTTTGAATCTTTTACTTTTTTGTTAAGTTTCTAGAACTGGCAAAATTTGTATTAAAATTATAAGTTCTTTTCTCTCTCATGTTTAAATCATCGATATCAAGTTTCAAACTATTATAAATTGTTAAATGACAATAAAAATTTGCACAGATATAATTCGCATAAAAATTTTAATCCTAGACCTCTTTCAACTGCATAAATGATACCAGAATGCATCTCAGATTTAAAATTTTTAATTCATTATAGAGAAAGTGAGGTATAATAAACACATCTAATATGAGTTTAATATATGCTATACAACTACACATAAAGCACCGAATGAGAATTAGCTAAAGCTTCAAACTTATGCAGGAATGTAACCTATAGCTTCATTTTTTTCAGTATTCCAATTAGAAGAAGTGTTGGGGTGGGAGTGGGAGCTTCATGCTGATGTTGAGATAGGGCGCCTTCTGGATAATTTAGATCTATTGAAATAATAAGTTTTAATATTCAAACACAAAAAAGAGGTTACATAATAGTTTCTTTAAAAAACTTCAAAATAAATTAAAAATTTTAAATTTAACCTAGAAATTGCATAAATATTCTTCTGCAAAATCAAAGTTCTATCAATACTTTTTAAAGAACCTTCTGGATAATTTAGATCTATTGAAATAATAAGTTTTAATATTCAAACACAAAAAAGAGGTTACATAATAGTTTCTTTTAAAAACTTCAAAATAAATATTAAATTTAACCTAGAAATTGCATAAATATTCTTCTGCAAAATCAAAGTTCTAATAATACTTTTTGAAGAAAAGCTAATCAGAAAAATTACAAAAGCATATAAAAGTAATCAACTTATAATAAAACATATAATAATTTATCAAAAATAACACCAAGTTAAAAAAACAACAACATCGCAATAATAATGAAACCAGAAGAAAAGATTCAAATAAAACAAAATAATATAACTTAATGGTTTTGAATTAATAATGTATAGCAAAAAATTGTGTTCAATAAATAATTTTTGACACATTGATGGTATAGTCTTAAATAACGATTTAGAGTAATCTTGTCAAACTAAAACTGCTTTCCAATAAAATAAATCTAGCATTTGTTTCTATTTAATCCTAACCTGAGGATTAATTCTTAAAGGAAATCAAAACTACAAACCTGATTTGCCCAGCTAGCAAAGGATTGATTGCATAGAGCCATTCATAAACTTCCTTATCACCTAATGTCTGAAGAAGGAATCCTCTATGCTTTGTCACAACTGAGAAAGTATTTGGAACCTACATTCAAAAATATTATTAAAGTATTATGAGAAAATAGAGCTATTTTAATGATGTTATTTAATCATCTAACATTATTCTAAATATTTGACTATTTTATAGATGAAGTATATATTTATGGAAAAAAACACACATTTATTTGGTTCACAAATATGTTTGTAAACATTGATGTAGCTTGGCATTTATGAAAATTTAAAAATAAAATAAAATACATATTTCAGTTAAGGGGATGATGGCATGAATAATTTTGACAAGAAAAATGACCCCTAAGATTTTCATAATTTAATGATAAAATAGAAAAGAAAACATTTAGAATTATTTCTAGATGAATAGAGTGTTTTTTTAATGAACTATACAATAGCTTTATGCATACCTATTGTAAGAAAATTGTCTGAAAAATTAGCCCATCCTCAACTTGGATGTCTTAAAAAAAATTAAAAAAAAAAAAAAAAATTGAAAGTTTTTGAAGGAAAATTCTGTGCTTGTACAGGATGAAATGTTTAAACTGCGAATTAATTTCTGAACTACAAATGGTTGAAAATATAGTTGGAAATTTATTTTCGAAATTTAAATAACATTTTAAAAATTAATCTAAAAACAAGAAATTGGCAGATGATATAATGATGAGAAACTACACCAGGGATGAGATTAGCCAAAAGGCAAAAAAGCTGAATTTCCACAATAGTAAATTTTACGCAAGCGCAACCCTTTAATAATAAATTTCAGACAGTTTAAGGTGATAAATAATATGTTGACATACAATTGGTACTAATCTATTATTATATAAATGATTACATTGATACTTAACATTTAGTGAAAATAAAAATTACCAATTGAAAAAAAAAAGCTGGAAATTATATTTTTCCTCAGTTCACATAAGAGACAATTATTACTTGAAAAACTACCTGGTTCAGCAAATTAAAACTACTGAGAATATACATTAATATTTCATTTCTTTTAATAAATACTGTTATGTGATTTATAGCAAATATATCAGTAATATTACTTTTTAAATTATATTGGAAAAAAAAACTTTAACAATGGACCGAATCATTATGTTCATATTATAGTCTAATCTAACTAGAGCCCTCTGAAACATATCAATAACAGTGAAGTAGAAATATATAGTAACTCCTTAACATACAAAAATTGCTATTTTAGTTTGAAAAATTACATGACAATCAGCAACTGTTTAGATAATTGTTTTTTATTTGATAAGAATTTTGCATTTTATAGCATAAATAACAGCAATTATAAATAAAATTTTGATGATGAGTTAATTAACTCTTTTTCCCCCAAAATTTTTTTTTAATTAAATCCCTTTTTAAGTGATTGCTTTTGTTTGCTATATCTTTTATGTTTGCTATATTTAGTCGTTAGTCCATCTTCAAACATCTTGTGACAAATCCTATTTTTTCTTCTTTGCAAGCACAGAATGTAAGTTTTGAATATATTCCCTTCCAGTTTCTCTGATGTTGTAACACTTACATATACTAATAATCGTCGTTAGAAAAACAGTCACCTTTATAGTAACTAATTAAAAAAAAATTTACTTCTTACAAGAATCGCGATAGTTGATCTTAAAATTGCGTGAATATGAATAACAATTATGGATTTTGAAATCACATGAATATGAAACTAGATATACGATTTTGAAAATGAGAAAATACAAACTGGGATATAGAATTTTTAAAACGCGTAAATACAAATCACGATTCATAATTTTTAGATCGCGTAAATACGAATCATGATGCGGAATTTTTAGATTGCATAAATAAGAATTATGAATTTTTAGAGTGCGTGAATGCGAATCCCAATGCCTTATTTTAAAATAACGTATAAATACGAAAATCAATGTTTGATATTATAAACCGCATGAGCAAATCAAGACATTGTATTTTAAACTTGCATGAATATGAATCGCTACATAGGTTTTTAAAATGGCGTAAATACGAATCACAATATCGGATTTTTAAATCTCGTAAATAAGAATCGCAACATACAATACTCAAATCATGTGAATCAGAATCGCAACACGCAAATATGATAAGCTATGTTTGATATTAAAATCGTGTGAATGAGATAGAGATATTAGCAGATTCCAGGCTTGGGACCTCTAAAAGGCTTGTCAGAAGCAGCGTCGTTTGAACTACAAAAATCGGATCTATCTGGTGGGCGGGTAAAAAATTCCGAAAATCTTATTTGCTGTGAGTAAACGGAGAAAAAACAGCTAAAATAAGTAAAAATGAGGAGGGTTTGGTAGCTATGTAGTTTGAATTTTCTGTTTTTCTTTGAAAATCGGTAAATTTTCTGAAAAAGCGGAATACTTATAAAAAAAAAAAAAAGAAATTTTTAGAAAAATCTGAATTTTTGACAAAAAAGCTGAAATTTAAGTGATGAAGGTGAAAAAAGCGGAAATCCGCTAAAAAGCGGAAAAATCTCATCCCTGCTACACACAATATCATTATGGTTCAACAATTAAATACAGACTTAAGTTACATAAGTCAATTTTACTTACCATAAAATTAAACATTATTCACAATTATCAGTAGTATTTCTTTAAATATTGCAACTTGTACTTTAAAAACATGCATTACAGATTTCATAAAATGCATGTTATGTGTGTTTTCTAACAAAAAGTTTAGACAAGAGAATAATTATAAATTTTTCAGAAAATTTTAAGTACTTAACTACATGAAAAAATAAATAGACACTTTTTCAACTGTTTCATCCTTCTTTTTTAATGTAAAAAGAAAATTATTTCCTGATTCATACCATTATTATTAATAAAAGAATGTGTTATTCATTCTTTAATCACTTTTATTATATCATTTACTAAGTTTTTTTCTTCTTTTCAAATTTACTAAATTCCTTTTAACATAAAAATTGTATTCTTAAATTTCTAGTTTTTATATCTCACTGATTATAAAAAAAACTTAATAATTAACAATGACACTTGTTTTTTTTTTTTTTTTTTTTTTTTTTTTTTTTTTTTTTTTTTTTTTTTTTNTTTTTTTTATTTTTTTTTTTTTTTTAAAGAATTGTACCAATAATGAAGCAATTTTCTTAATTTGAAGCTTACCTTTAGCATAGCTTCTTGGTCTTCACTATATTCTACTTGGGCTGTAGCTAAATTTATCATTCCTCTTTCTACAAGATCTTTCTCATTTTTATAGATAAAAACATAAGGGCGACGTACAACCTGTTAATACAAAGCTCAAAATGATTGATCATGAAATACATTTATTTATTCTATAAAGTTAAAAACAACATTTTAGTTTTCAAGCTGGATTTAAGAAAGCAATGTTGATGTCCCTATTAAAATCAAAACTAAATTAAAATTTAATGAATTTATATCTTTGCTTCAAAGCAATCTCACCACTTGCTTTCTCATATTCAAAAATTTTATGAAAATAAAGTTGTTTTGTGATCATACAATGGAAAAGTTTTAGAGAGCAATCTTCATTTCAAATACACACACAAAAAAATAAACATTAGTAAACATGAAAAATTTATTTTAATTGAATGCATCTTTTTATGATTTAACATTATATACATTATCAATTAAATGATAGTGAATATTATGTCATCATTACATAGAAAAAAATTTGGAATTAATAAATTTAGATGATTCACATGTTTGTGACTTAGAGAAATAAAATAAGAAAATAAACTATAAATTAATGATTTATTTGCAATCATTTTTTATTTTGTGTAAATTTTTTAGAATGTAAGTTTTTAACTTTTATAAAATGGAAAATTCAAGCTTTTACAGTATTTGTCAGTAACAATAAACAGGAGAGATAAATTTACTTACGACCCAGTGCTTAACCCATCCTTTAGTTTTGTCATCCAAACAATTTAGGTAGCCTTTACGAGATATAACAGGGCTCACTCTAATCTCTTCCACTTCTGCTACATAGAGGAAACGACCAGAGTTGCGATGGGAAGGAGGCGCTGAAGATGACCTGGAAGTTATAGACATGTGACGATCTTCTTCACCACCTGCACCTGGATGCAAGGCTCTCAGGAAAGACCTTAAATAAAAATAAAATAAATGCACTATTTTTGAGACTTAAACCTCATTTAAATATTTGTAATTTCTCAATATGTATCACAGTAATGATAAACTACGATTTTACATTATAGCAGAAAGTTATATCAGTAATACAATATGAATATTTTAATATGTACTTATCATATTCATTCAAAAGAAATAGCAAGTTCCTAAGCTTTACATTTCTGTTAGAGACGCTATAAAAAATAACCTCCAATGGGGTTATTTTTAAAATGTCCCTTTACAAATGTCTCACAGAAATTAATTTAAAGCAGAAAAGGTAATTATAACAATAGGAAAATAAAATGAATCCCATATTTTCAATCTTGAAGTGCAGACAACTTTCATGTTAAGAAAAACTTCTCATGAAAATATTACTAGGAAATAATTTCCCAGGATTACTTCTCCACTAGAACATAAAAGAAGAATATATATTTTTTTTTGAAAATTATGAAGAATATTTAAAATGAATCGCATGGATTAATCATTATTTTGCAGAGTTTTCATTTCAATGAAATTCACAAAAAGAAATGGGTAATAAAAAAAAAAAACTACAGCAGTTTTTATGTAGAGTTTCAAAGAACAAAATATTTCAATTAACTTCGATGAAAATAAATAAAATTATCCTTTTTAGTATTAACATAACAAATTACACAGATCTTGAATGTAGATTGATTAAAAATACCACTTGCGCTTAGTTCATTAAAAAAAAAGTTATGTCACATTACAATAATTAGTCTCGATTTATATATGTTTTAGAATAAAAGAAATATAATTATTAACTTACTCTTGAGAAGAAGACGATGCTATGCTCGAATGTATACTCGAAGATCTAGATATCACATCAACCTCATCTGTTGGGGTAGTAAGCTCATCCTTAAACAATAAATAAAATTGCTTTGTTACCTAGTAAAATATTTAACCAGATAAAGAAAAGAAAATATTTTCAAGAAAAATAAATAGGATTTTGAATAAAATTACTGTTTCCATTAAAATAAAGCCGAGTATATAACTGAAGGACTTCATGCAATAGAGTGATAAGCCACAGTATTTTTAAATATATTTTTGCATAAATATATTTTGTCCCTTGGTATTGTTTCCAGTCGCAAACTTCATAGGTTTTCAGAATTTCCACTAGATGGCAGCACAATGCACAAAATCAACTCATTGCTAATATTGTGTTTATGCCAAAAACATTCATTATTATAATACTGCACAAGTAAGTTCTTTATTTAAATTTTGTCCTTAAAATCATTGTAATAGATATAAACATTTCATATACATTATTTAAGCAGTCACTAAAATAAATTAAAACCAAACTGTATAATACAAGAAAATGTTACATAACTCACTTTATTATAAGGTATGGGAGGTGGTTTTGATGGAATGTGACTATTGATTAGAGAGAGAATTTTTGTTGAAAGCTCCCTTTCTTTGTCTGTCATTTCCCAAGGAGCATAGACAGATTCGTCAATAATAGTTCGATTAGAAACAGTAGGGGAAGTTGGGGAAAGTATCAAAGAAGATGGTATATTTCCATCAATTGAGGCTTTTGCTACTAAATTACAGGCATCTTTTTCCATTTTACTGATGTCAGCTGTATGCCCAATGAAGTGGTCAATTCCAAGTTTTTCCCTGAGTAATAATAAGTGTCGAACTCTCTCAACCTATAAATTATAAAAGGTCATTGACAAATTTTATTATCTCAATTTGTTTTTAAGATATGTATTTTATAAATAAGCATAAAAGATACAAATAAAAACAGAATAGCTATATTACAATAAACTTTTTCAGCAATGGCAATAATATAATTTCAAAAAAAATTAATATTTAATAAATGATGATGTGATTAATAAAATACATCTTTTGACATTTATAAAATCAATATAATTAAAAATTTCTTTAAAATATTCTATACCTAAAAAAACATTATGTTTTATGCCAGAAAAAGAATCTTAAAACTTTTCAGTTTGTGAGCTATTTTACTTGCTTTTATCCTGCAATTTCGTAGCATAGAATGTCTAGAATAACTGACACTGCATAAATTATAAAAGGGATTTGCATTATCAAAAGCAGCAATAAAAAGTTAAAAAAAAGTATGTATGCATCTTTAGAGTCAAAATTAATCTAATTCAAAATTAAAAAAAAAAAAAAAAAAACAGCACAAAGAAGGGTAATGATAGGTATTGATAAAAACATCTTTAAACTGGTTTCACTAAGTTACATACACATCTATCACACTAAATAATAGTTAGCATTGACATAATTATCCCTTGAGATTAATAAGAAATAATTTTTTATAACATATTTTACCCTCAGAAAATGAATTATTAAAACAAAAAAGCAATGCAATAAATTAAAAAATAAATACTAACTGTTGGTCAGTGACCTATCCAGTGTTCCTTATATTTCTCCTGTTTGGAAATCCATGATTAAACCTAGCTACCCCCCCTTTTTTTGTTCCTTGCTTCCTATTCTTCGTCATCCATTCACCCTTCCCTCCCATTGGCTGTTGCTCTAAACCCTCTTGTGTCGTCATCTCTCTATATATATTTACCCTGTTCTCTTATTTCTTTCTGTTGCACTGATGAAGGTTGCCCTTTGAGCATCCGAAACAGATGTCTGCATTTCATATATTTTTCGTGCTCTTAAACGTTGCTTTACCTTACTTTGTATTTCAGCACAAAGGTCGCCCTTATGTTTATTTACTAACTGTATAATTTTAAAAAAGTAAATTAGTGCTAAAAAATTAATAAATATTTAATAAACAATTTAGAGTAAATGGATACTTACATCTTCCAACCTAGTCATCTTTTCCAATTCCCACTGGTGGTCAAAAATTAAAGAATCTCCACGTGGTCTCCACCCATGTAAATTCTCTTCCCCTCTAACATAAGTCGAAGAGGTATCTAACACACGTCTCTGTCTTCGCTGAACTCCTAGTAAAAATAGATCAAACTTCAATATGCTATTATCTATTATACATCATTCATCAAATGTGAATTAAATCTAATTCAATTGAAACAGATGAAAAAAAATTCGTTTATATAAAATGTTTACTATACCTCATTCAATTAAAAATAGCGATTCTATTTTTAATTCTATATTAAATTGACTGCCAGAGATGAAAGAACTTAGTTCATATAAAATATAAAAATAATTATACAACTGAAATGCTTTAAGGTTTCAATCAAGAACACAAATGAGAACAATAACAAAATTTTTCATAAATGTACTATTGAAATGACCTAATGAAATGTTGTTTTGAAAAAATATAACTGCTTTCACGATTCAGTTCAGAACACATATAGGAACAAACAAAAATTAAAAACAAATATTAGCAAATGTACTAATGAAATGTTTTTAAAAAAGTATACATTAAGTGCATTGTTTTCGCAGATTTGTTTCAAAGTATTAAAATGGTTTCTAAGGAAGAAAGATTCTTAAGAAATATATCATCAAGTATGCAAAATTAGTTGAATTATTTCAGTTATAACTAGTTTCCCATAAATTATGATTAGTAATTCATATTTCCTTTTCTGTAGATGAATAAAAAGTTGCATAAAATAATTTTCGTAAAAAATCTGCATGAGTTTAAAATACTTTTCTTGTTCATAAAAGCCTAATTTCGTCGTTTCTGTGAAATTAAACATACCAACGGTGCAAAAAAATTTCTCAGGTTTTGCACACAAGAAAATATTTATTCAAATACAAAAATAATCGTGTATGTTGCTCTTTTTTATTTCATATTTTTGTATTTCGTGAATATAATTTAGCATATGTGTATCAGAAATATTCTGGAAGAAATTCTCCGATTTAACTTTTTGAAACCACTAATTTTGGATGAAAATATTTACACACACACTTGTAAATTTAAGATTTAAAATGTGAATATCTATTCTCTGGTGGTTGCAGCAGACAAACTTCAATTTTCTCATTAAACATTTTGTGTGCTACTATGTAAGTTTTAATACCAACCTTTTTAATTTGTGTTTTTAATTTAGGTCCCCAGCCTCATGTAAGTTGGAAATCCCTGGTCTATATGACCCTATCATTCAATAACTTCATAAATAATACCTACTAAATTTTGCAATTCAAAAAGGAAAATACCTGGGCTACCAGAATCTGCAGCTCTTTTCATGAGTACTTCATACACACCAGTTACATGGTTACCTTCAGAATTTTTATAAGCTCCAGAAAATAGATGGCGTAGAGATCGAGCATTGGGGGATATCCTTTCAAAGAAAATAAAGATATATTAAAGGCTATCTTTTATACTTGAATTGTAAATTAGAGTACACTACAATAAAATGCATTTTGGAATAAAAAGATATTCAGCATAATACCTTGGAGTTGTTCTCGCATCTCTACCACAAATGATGAGACATAAGTCTTTTGTAATAATTGCAGGCTGTGCACAGTTTTCCAACTAAAATGCAGAGCCAATATTTTAGTTTTAGTATTTTAAAACATTAGTAAAAATACAAATTTTAGTTAAATGTAAAATAAATTAAAAACAAATAAATATAATTAATAAGAAGAATCATAATAAGATACTATTTATGATACTGAAACCAATTTTGTTATTAAGAATTTAAAAAACTTTTTCTTTCATTTTGAATTCTTTAGCAGATTCAATATAAAATAAGCTATAGTTAATGCTTAAGTTCTGCATTGAAGTAACTTTTAGCTACCAGTAAGGTTTCTTTTAAAGATTCATAACAATATTTTTTTATTAATATAACCTGTTACATCATTCTGAGTTACATAATTGAAATGATAATTAAAATGTAAATACACAACATAAATACATATAAATTATAATTTATTTTACATCCATGTCTAAGAGTTTTTTATTTATCAATATCGGATTATATTACTTATGTTTTCAGTGTGTGAGAATTAGGATTTTGAAATTGTTTCATGTTATGTATTTAACGAAGTTACCTCAAGGTAGGCAGAGAGAGTCATATATATTCTTTCTCCACCTGGAGTTGATCGGTTCATCAAGGTTGAGTTGTGCAATGAGCTATCCCAAGCAGCTTCAAAACGATAAAATATTCTGCAAAATATAAAATTAATTTAATTTAAAGTAATAAAAATACAGAATGGAAAGAAATCAATGAATGGAGTAGGAAACAACTAAGTTAAAATACATTTATTAAATTTTATTTAAAAGTTAGCATGGCACTAATATAACTAAGTTACATAAATGACACTAAATAAAAACAATTTGTAATAAAACATATTGGCAGTTAAAAATAATATATCAAATTATATGGTAGAATATATATANGGTATATATATATATATATATATATATAAGCAAATTAACGATTTAACACTGTTATTTTACCTGCTTAAAAAATTCTAAAATAGCAGATCTCTTGGTTGACATTGTAGACAAAAAGAAATGAAGACGTAAATTAAAAACAATTAGTAATTTTTTTATGTCAGAGTTTATAAGCATCCCAAATTCAGATTTTGTTTTAATTAAAAACCCAAAGTTAGTATTTTAAACAAATGGGTAATTTCACAATATTTCTTTTAAAATCATAATGTTACTTTTTCGACAGGGAAATAAAAACAAATCCAATTAATTAATGACTTTGTACACTATGATTTTAAGGTATCAAATACTGTTTTCTGATTTCATCCGTCCTAATGAAATTAGTAAATAAAATTTATATATAAAAAGTTCTCTAAAATATTAGGTTTTCAATGAAATTTTTCAAATTCGAAAATATAATTCATTTATTCAAAAAACTGTAATAGTTTCATTATTTAAGGTTTAGCCTGTAATTATTAAATACATTATATCTAAAGAATTAAAGCCTATTTCAAAATATTTTTTAGTTAAAAGAAAAAACTCTTCTTATATTGTACTTCATAAATCTATAAATTCAGACATAAAATATAATTTAAAAAGAATAAAGAAATGCCAGTGAAAACATTTACCTGTCATCTCCAGTTTTTTCATAATAATCTCCCGGGAATATTCCAAGTGAAAGAACAGATGTATCAGAATCATCATCGTCACATTCAGGAGTAGTCCTAATCCGTCCTACAATTTGTATTTTAACACTTTAAAAATATATTTACAAAGCAGAAAATAACATCTCAATCTTCCTGACAAATGGCCGCCAAAAAATGAGTGAAATATATGTCATATCAATTGTTTTTCAAGCAAATTTAGAAGTTAAGGTTATGTAATTAATTACATATAAATGACCATCTTTCAGATCTAGAAAGCAAACCCATACTTTCCTTTTTCATTTTATGCACATGACTTAACTAACATTTTTATTGTTTACTAATTACTCTATTATTCGAAGATCTTTATTCTTTCTGAAGAAAATATGCTTCAACTGAAATTTGCTTTATCAAAACTCTATATTGACTTTAAATATAAAAAAAGTATAGAACTCATGAACAAAAAGTAAAGAAAATTTTTAAATTAATGATTAGTTTAAATTAAATGTTTTGAATTTTATTTTGAAATAATGCAACATATTTTTAATGAATTACTATTATGCTTTTATTTAACAATCATTTGGAAGAAGTTCTGTTTTTAAGTCAAAAAATATTGCTTGTTTTAGAGGATTCTTGACATTTAAAAGCTAATGAACTTCCTGTACATAATTTAAAAAGATCAAATAACATATTATTCAATTTTTAGACAGAGAAAATATGCTATAAAGAAGTTAAATTAATAGAACACATACCCACAACTAATTCTCGCACCTCCTTCCACTGGAAGTCAATCATGGGTTCATGAACTAAAGTAATCCTAATGCGTCTCTGAATACCTTGGTGTAGTAAAAATGTACCTCTACAAGGACTGTCATCATTATGATCAATGACAGAAGGAACATATCTACACAAAAATGAATCAAATAAGTATATTTTAGTTAAAAACTGCATTTCTATTAATTTCATAGTTAAAATACTTACTCTCCATTGGGTTCTAATTCACATATTTCAAACCATACCAAAAGATCATGTCTTGCGTGAATGTGTGTAGTACTGCAAAGAAAAGTTTTAAAAAGCTATTAAACTCAATTGCTTTTTTTTATTTAAAAAAAATCAAGATCTTTTTAATAGGTTTAGTACCTGAGAGATTGAAGAACACCAAATTTAGGAGAACGAATTGGTTGTGATATAGGTATAGATTGAGGAAACATACGTCTTGGAGGCTGTCGGCTATTTTAGTGAAAAAAAACCATGAGTTTTTGGAAAATATTTTGTATTATGGGTAGAAAAGAAAAGACAAGACATACCTTTGTTGCGATACAAAATCACGGGAATCTCTGTGCAGTGGATGTTGTTGGTAATGGCCAAAAACCTCAAAAACGATAGGTTGTGCCTTTATGTATTCCAAAAAGGATTTAGTAACTTTTACAGTAATCTAAAATAAAATACAAAACTAGTTAGGTATAGAATAAGCTAAGTATTATATTATCGATAGAATGGATAGGTGAAAGGTCAAAATATGAAATTAAAATTTGTAGCATGAAAAGTTTTTCACTAATCAAAATAGAGAATGTAGATTTTATTATTTATGAATAAACTTTCTTCTACAAAAAGTTCTATCCCATCTGGAATAAATTATGAGAGTGTAATGAAAAAATAAAGTAAGATTACATTTTAATTTACATATTATATCCAATTTAATTACAAAATGAGTTACAATAGTTAGAATTATTCAACAAATACTGAACAACCCACTTTTTGTATAAAAGTATGAAGTAAAAACAAGTGGGTCACTATACTTTGTGTAAGCTTAACTTGCCAGTGTGCTATAGCCTATACCAAATAAGAAAATCATTTGTGGGTCAACTATCAAAATATGTTAGCTGATTTCAAAACACTTTCACAATTGCACTGAAAATGCACAAAAAATGAAGTTAGCATATTTTAGAACTATAGCATAAATCAATTTACTTACACATATCAGAACTATTTGTTTAAGAGTTGGATAATAGATATTAATTTCTATTATTGCTAAAAGAATATCACTAACTAGTTAGTATGTATATAATTTATGAAATTTTAATTTACCATTAAAAATAAATAAAAAAAACAAGTAAATCTATTCTAGAGATTTTAATTGGTTTATTTCGAACTGAAAAGAGTTGGATTATAAGTTAATTTTTCTTTTAAAAAGAAATAAAATTGTTAGAAATAAAAAAAAAATATATAATTAATTTTAATTACCATAATGATTTATTTTATTATTTAAAAAAATAAAATAAATGTGAGCAATTTTTGTACATAAATAGTTCCATTTAAAAAAAAAAAAACATAATTAGCATTTATATGGTTTGCTCTATTTTTATTCTTCTTTTTGATTTTGTTAAAAGAAATGAACAGCTTTGAGACTCATCATTGGTTATTGAATATTAAATAAAGATTTATATCAAATTAGAGAAAAAAAATTGCTAGAAAAGCTAGAAACAAATTAATGTAAAAGGCAATTTTAACGGATAAACCTAATTATTGAAAATTCTATTTATAATTTCATTTTATAATAACCATCATTTTATAATTAAAACTCACTAAAAATTCTATGAAAACTGTTCTGTAACCCACACAGAACTCAAATTTCTACTATACTGCCAAGTTAAATTCATACAAAGTATAAGGTACCTTGGCCAGACATCTGCAAACACATATATTTTTTAACTATGAATTGTTTTCCTTTTTTCGTTTCAATTAAGCATTTATCTTATAAGTGCTAACTAGTGCTCTGTAGTCTTGTTGCAAAAATAGAATAACTCCTCAAACTCACATTTTGAACATGAAAAAACCCAGGTGAATGACTTTTTCCAGTGTTTTTCAAGGGTTCTGTAGAGAAGGCTTCATCATGACGGTGAAGAAAACTGAAAGCAAAAAAAAAAAAAAAAAAAAAAAAAAAAAAAAAAAAAAGGACATAAATTTTAAATAAAGGATGAACAATAAAATACAATATAGAGTTTCTTAAACAACACTTACTTGAACTGACAAAAAATATCAGCATATTCTTTAGAAATATTTATAGCTTGCAAAACTGTGACTCTAAATGTGAATTCTTTTCCCAAATGGAGATGATCAGGGTGGTCGCAATTCTTCTCTTCATTTTCAGAGAGGATGTTGCATTTTTCATCAATGTCTTTACTTAATTCTTCTTTGGAATACATATCTGAAAATAGTAAAAACTAAATCAAAACAAACACACATTTTCTTTTAAGAAATTAAAAAAATGCAACGAAAATATTAAGAAAAGTAATGTTTATATAGTATACATGTTTATGCAGTTTAAATGCTGTACAATATGAAGTTAAATTAAAAATGGTTCACAGAGAGTCTTCAAAATCAGAAAAGAAAATTTGTCAATCATAGAGCAAAAAAAAAAAAAAAAAAAAAAAAAAAAAAAAAAAATAAGAAAAAAAAAATAAGAAACAGAATTCTAATTACAAAAAGAATGACCTAATTAAGAACAAGTAATGGGATAAAAGTTTTTTTTCTTCAAAAAATTTAAAATTTTAATTCTTATTTTTTCTATGAAAGTATTTGTGGTATTTGTGTCTACTGTCAAAAAAAAAAAATTACTGGCATTGATCATTTAGCTTAGTTACAGCTTTTAAAAATTTATTTTATGATTTTTTATTAATATTTGGCAACATTTTGCTTCCAGGAGAATGTTGCATACATTAATTTCTCCAAATTCTAAATAAAAATGCATGAAACTGTCATTATGTTATCAAATCACCTTGATAATGGTATTTATAATGTTAAGCAGTTAAATATTAACAAATGAAAGTTAATTCAAAATTAATTTTGAATATAGACCCAAAGCACTTTATAAATCATTCGAAAAACTTTAAATTAAATAATTTTGTATTCCCGCAATGATGAGCTTTTATAATGATACACAGACAATAAAAATATAATAGTACAATAAAAACACAGATTTATATTTTGAATAAATCAAAGCTATATGAAACAGTTTTTACTTAACTAAGCTGAAGACATAACCTACTAGTGAACATGTGGTCTAGTACTTTATTAGTTTGATAATAATAATAGTACCATCTAGTACAGAGGTACTGAAAAAACTTTCAACAGATTTTGGAAATTATAGTTACCCCTGGGGAAAAATTTTAAATAGGAAAAGTTAATAAATTTTTTTCATGATGCTTAAAGTTCAAAATATATAAAAATATAAGAAAAAAATACACCTAGATGATTGTTGATTTTATTTAACATTTGCAACATTTTAGTTTCTAAAATACTGAAATTCTATTTTTATTTTTCAAATTAATTAATACACTTGATATTAAGTTCATAGTAAAATTTGCATTTGTAAACTTGCACAGTATAGTATCAGAAAAAACTTTGTGGATAAAAATTACGAACATTCATGGTTAACTTGCTTAATCAATATTTCTTTATCCAAAGACAAACATTTACCATATTAAGAAAACTCTAAAATGTCAAAAACCATCTGTTTAATAAAACTGGAGCTTAATTCAATTTTAATTTGATACTAAGATAAAAAATAAACCTATTTCAAATCCAGAATTTTCAGGAGTTGGTCCTTGTCCTTCAACAATTCGTTCTTGGGAAGAACTGAAATCTTTTTCTGATATAATTTCTTTTTCTGCTTTTGAGCCCTGAAAGTTAAATTATTTTATTAAAATTATGTATATGAGTTTAAAAGAACATTTTTAAAAAATAAAATATTTTTATACTTAATAAAAAATTAACTATGAATCTTAAAAATCATACTCATATTAATTAAAGAAATTCAGGAAATTTTAATTTTTTTCTATTAAAAATTCACATAATGATGAAAAAAATAAAGTGACAAGCTCTGATTTATTTAAAGAATTAAAAGGATCACAATGAATAATAATTAAATTTTTAAGAATTAAATTAAAAATCAAATAATTCATAATAATTTATTCCTAAGATTTAATTAACAAGTAAGAAAAGAAAATTAATAATCATTTAGATATTTGACATCAATATTACATAAATTTCCTTCCAAAGGAAATGTTTGCTTTCTTTTAAAGTGACTAATTTTGTGATGTGTTGGAACGATAATTAAGTGTAGAATGGTGGAATGAATTAAAAGGCCAAATTTAAATAACTATCAAATTGAATGCACATAAACAACAAAACGAATCAATTCAAATTTAAATAATAATTGTTAAGCCCTTTGTTCCGGCCAGTTGCTTGCCACACAAGTCATGCACATTCATGATTTTTTTTACTGATTACAGCACCATCTATAGATGAGGCAGAAGTTCATAACATTAAACAATGTAGTACAATAAAAACATTTATGTAACACAATTAATTCTATTCAATCTAGTCTTAATAATAAAATTAAGACATTTGTTCCCATGCCTAATTAATTCAAAAAAAGAAAGAGAGATGGAGCTGAGAAGTGTCATGTGTATGATAGAGAAATAAAAAAAAGATGGAGAAGGAGGAAGTGACTGTCTTTTACGGTGGTAAAAAATATAAATAAAAAAAAAGAGTTCTGCAATATGATTAAAACCCACAAAAATAAAAATGTAAGACAAACTAATTACAAAGAACATAAAAAGTGTTTTCTGGATTATTATTGTTCAACAGTCCTTACAAAAGCAACAACCATGTTATTAACATTAAAATAAATTTTTTAAGAAAGGTATGCAATCTAATTTTATAAAATTTTTACCTTTCTATGCTTTTGAAATAAATCATCACTAAAACTGATTCGAGCTGACTGCCTTACACCCCTATGATTAACTTCTGAAGGTTCTTCTTCCTCTGTGAAAGAGAAAAACATAAATTCGGCAGGAAATTATTTTTAAACTATTAATTGCCTTTTCAAAACAAAACTACAGGAAAAAAAACTGAAATAAATAAAATTCATACCAATAACTGCTTGCACAGCTACCCTAAGGTACCCTTTCACGTCACCCTTCTCGTTGACTATGGCAACTTTTTGGATTAATGGTACAGGATATAACAGATTACTCAAATATACAAATGCTCTAAAAGACAATAAATCTAGAAGTTAATTCATTAATCAAGTAGCAATTGAATCATAAGTACAAATGTGTAACATATAGAAAAATAACTTAATAAAAAAAAAATTTAAAATACATATCTAGCATGTTAGGAACAAATTAAAGTACAGTAGGGAACCGATTATCCGGAACGATCGGGACCATTGCTATTCCGGATAACTGATTTTTCCGGTTTTCTGAATCGCTACAAAAAGCCGTTTGTTTATTGTTAAACCCAACAAAAAAAATGCTTTTTTGGAAATAATCTTAAAAAGAAGAATAAACGATGAAGGAATACACTAATAATTATTTCCAAAATGATGGTAAGGTAAACATCTTTCGAAAAAGAAAAAAAAAATCCTAAAATCTTATGAGGAAAAAAATTTTTTTTTTTTAAAAATAGCTCAAAAATTTATCGAATTTCGTTCCGGTTTTTTGGTTTTCCGGTTTTCTGATTTCCGGATAACGGGTTCTGTACTGTATAAGACATTTGGTTGAGAATATTATATAGGTTTTCCCAGAAATTTTTTACTCATTTTGTTATTTAATATCTAAAATTTTTTTTAAATATAAATGAAAAGTAAGTATTTTTTACATTTTGAAAGAAATAGAGCTTCACCAGTTCATGGTAAGTTTAATTAAATACTATTTTGTGCAAAAACGAGAAAAACTTAAATTAATGAAAAATGATTTGTTTAGATGAGCTTTTCTTTTAATTCTATAGTCATAATACATCATACTTGAAATTAAGAACAAAATTAATTTATACAATGATATTAATATTTTATATATGCCTGGTGATTAATATGAGTGAACTGTAAACATGGTTTTATTCATGAAACAATTTATAAAAATGTATTTTGTACATATTTAGAAACAGATTTGAATACACACAAAAAATTAATTATTTACCAGCAGAATATTTAAACTAATTATTGTAATGTAGATGTCAAAATTATTTACATTGAATTTTTTTGGCTTCTTATTGTTACTTGGAAAACTAAATTTTGGATTTATCGGGATTTAGAGACTAATAGCAATAATGTCTTAGGTTTAATTTTAAATATTCATAATGGAAATTAGCTAATCAAACTAAGTAAAATTATAAACTTATTTCCACAATAGCCCATAGTAAGGACATGGAAGTTAAGGTTCCACGATTTTGTGACCTACAATATGATGGTGGCAAGGGGCAGGCCCGTAGCCAGGGGGGACTGTTGGGACAAATCCCCCCCCCCCCGAAATTCTGGGATTCAAACTTTTTAGTTTTTCTTTGAGCCTCTCAGTAAAAAGAAAAACAAAAACTGTTGAATCAAACCTTTTTCCAGTACACCACCTTCGCTAGTCCATCATCTTCACTTGACCTTGTGGCTCATCTTTCCTTCGGTTAGACTACTCCTCCGAAATCAATTGTTTTTCAGCATATTAATTTATGCAATTTCCGAATCTACGCAGATTTCACTGACATAGAAAACCTCATGGGAGAAATGGAAGTATGGGCATCAAAGTGGAACCTGCTTGAACCCCTCAGTAGACCAGATACGGCACTTTCAGCAATGGAAGAATGTGACAGTATCTTTTCCCCAAACACTTATTGCTTGTTATCAATATTGGCTACGTTGCCAATTAAGCATACTTTGGGATATTCCGGTTTGTCCTAAAAAGGTAATCGAAATTTTTTTTCTTCAAATCCCCGTCGCATGTCTTTGTAAACTTTGTTTACAAATTGATTATAATTATTATGTAATAATAATTGAAAAATAATTATTATGTAATATTTTTTAATTACTAGTTTAACTTTTGCAAGCAGAATAAACAATATTTGCTACTATGTTTTCCTTCTACTTTGCATGTCTGTAACTGCCCTTGCTTCATACCATATCCCCCCCCCCCGAAAAAATATCCTGGCTACGGCCTTGCAAGGGGGTAACCATCACCCAACAGCTACCTTTAGATGTATTGATACTTATTAACCTAAAGCTGGATGGCTTCAAGCCACTACCAGTGATCAGACCCAGCGCAATTATTTAACCACTGTGCCATTGAACATAATTAAGGTATAGTAAAAAAATTATCAACAAAATAAATATAAAAAATAAACATAAAATAATGGAGGAAGAAAAAAAAGAAAGAAAGTAACTGAGCATTCAGATATTTCCAGAATTGAACCTAAACCAATATCATAATAAATGCTGCTGAAAAAAATAGTTCCAATTAATAAGCATAATAATAATAGGAAACAAGCTAACCTCCCAATAAGTCTAAACCAAGGAAAACGGTCATAAAATGGATCGCCACCAGTAATGCTTTCTACATTATATTCAGGAGAAGTTGGTGATAATTCAGCTTCATTGTGGTACATTTCTCTCATAAGCTCTAAGCGTTGTCTGCAAGAAACATAGTAAAACATCAGTAAAGATAGAAATTTAATTTGCAAAGGATAAAAAAAATACACACACACACACAAAATAATATGTTTTATTGCCATGCAATTAGCAAAGCGTAAAGCAAGCACAACAGTCAAAATCAAAGGTTGAAAAAATTAGGTTAACTTAGCACAACACTTTCTGTTTTAAAACAGCATTGATAACATGCATAATTTATATAGTACATCATTTGAAGGAATGAAGAATAAAATTTAATGTACTACAGAATGCTTAATGTAGAATTTAAGGGATTAATTACTGTCAATATAAGGGGTAGGAAAGAGGCCTACAAAAAATAATTTATACAAAATGAGTTTATAATAAAATTTATACGTTAGATAGCATGTAAATAATAAATACCTATGCTATGAATTTAGATTTTTTTTTTTGGTCTTTGATTAAACAATTTTCTCTATTAAATATCAAAAAATATATTTTTTAAAAAACAAAAAATAGAACAAAATAACTTTTTCTTTAAAAAAAAAGGATTAGTTTATCAATTTTTTTAGCTTATAGAACAGTTAAAAATTCTTAATAAAAGTGTAGCAATGTGTGGGTGGCATTTAATAGTTCATTTAAAATTTATTATGTGCCTTTTTAACTAGAATTATATTTCCCTAATAACAAAATGGAACATTATCGCTAAAAATACATACATTAAATACACAAATTTCTTTTTAATACATTTTAATTCTTTAAAATATACACCAGTACTAATGTGACAAAGAAAATTTTGATAGTTCAAAAAAATAAAACTATTGCTTATCGAAATGATAAAAAAACACACGTTCCGAAAAAATAATTAATACATTCATGAAAGAAAATTTAGAGGAGATAATAGGTAAATAATAATAACTTTTACTTCAAAAAGTTTCAGCAGCCAAAAATTTTCAAATTAAAAGAAAAATTTTTTTTGCAGGGTGATCAAGAAAATTTACATCATCAATGAAAAACCCTGAAAATGTGAAATGAGCTAGAATATTTTAAAATCTAATTTGATAGAGGACACCACAGTGAAAAAGTTCAGAGGTAAAAAATTAAATATTTCAAGGTCCATAAATAATAGGCCAAAAATTGCAGATTACATGATTTTTTGAATGCTGTACCTATAAATTCAAAGGGATTTGCTGCTTTCAAGCAACACAGAACAAATTTTGAACTTTTAATTAAACTTAGTTTAAACTAACGTTTTTCATAAATTAAAAAAAAATAGTATTTGAAATTAAAATTGGAGCAATAAATAATAATTGAAAAGACTTTTTAAACTCAAAGTTTAAAAAGTTTTTAAACTCAAAGTAGGATAATTAAAGCAATTTAACTATCTTTCAGAGCATGTTCAAATCTATAAAAACATTATTTTCATTTCATACAGCTTTTGATGGAGCAAATTAAGAAGTTTAATATAATTAGAGCCTCCCACCAGATGATAAATAGATCACTAATTCACATGAAATACATTAAAAATTTAAGAAGCTTCAACTTAATATTCATTGATCAGCTAGTTAGAATTATTTGTAGCAGAAAAAGACTAATATATTAAATACTGAAAATTAAACTGTAAGTTTTAATTAAGAACTTTGCAAAATTCATAATGCAGCTATTGTGAATCATTAAGTACTTCCCGTGTACGTACAGGTTATCTTTACTTCTAAGACAAGATGGTACCCATTCACTACTTCAAGCCAGCACTGAGGATCAAACCTCAGTTTTCTGCAATGACAGCTCATTGCCTTTAAACACCCAACCATCACAGCTCATTGCGAATCATACTTTGAAAAAAGTAAATACAGAAGTTAATTCTTTTCAGACAAAATTTTTTTATTTTATCCCCATATTCATTCTAAATTTAGGCATGAAATGGTATTATACTGAACATGTTCAAAACAAGAATAGTTTAACCAGAGCTAAGTGATAATAAGAAAAAAAGTTTCTATCTTCTAAGAAAAATCTTACTAATGAGTTAAAATTGACAAGAACATTTGTAGAGCTTTAAACTAGAATTTACAAGGGAAAAAATCTAAAGGAAAGTTTTCATTGACGTGATCACCCTGCAAGTTTTAAGCGGAAAAAGTACACTGATTCGGCCGATTTTACACAGCGCATCACAAGATAACTCGTGTTTAACGACAGGGCGTTAAGAACAGGACCAACCTGTTTCTGGAAGGTATAAGGCTGTTAACTGTGAGGCCAGCCGATAGGCGCTGCTTAGCACACGCTGTGATGCACTGTAGGAACTCATCATTAGCATCAGGGGACGAATCAGGGGATGTATCTTCATTATATGTGCTACGCATTAGTTCCAGCCGACGTCTACAAGTTATTATAGTACAGATTTAAATACATATAACTCAGGTTGCTTGCATGCAACAGCGTGCATTTATTAAAGGTTATAAAAACACATGCACAACAAAAAATGCATGGAATTATTTTACATGGAATAATGTTAAATGCGAGAAAATAACACATCAAACCAACAATTTAGGCTCATTTTAAAATGTTTCAAGAGAAAATTGTAGTAAAAATATTATTCAACCAAGCTTAACATTATTAGAAACAATGATATGATAAACATAATGGGAAAAAAACCTCATGTAACTGTGTGAAACATGTAATGGTAACATTCGTATTTTAATGAAGTCAAAGCAATATCGTTTTTGATTGATTTATTTTTGAAAAGGCAAATTTTTCCTCTTATAGCAAAATTTTAATACCAAAAAAATATGTTAGTTTCATGCTGAAAGAACATTTTCCTAATTTGAAGGAAATAAATGAATTATTAAATAAATTGATCGAATAAAAAGCTTAATGAAAGGTGTAAGAAGCAGAAATGGTCATACTAAATAAACTCAAATATATCAAGCTAAATGAAAAAAAAAAAATACAAGTAAAAAAAGAAAAGATTCCATTCCTTCCTTTTTCTTTTGGAGAAGTTTTCTAGGTTGCTACAAACTTACGAAGCCAGAATTTAACTGAAGAAGCTTAGCTCTCTGATGAGGATTTTGGAAGTTATGGTTTAAAATAAAGCTGTAGTTCATATCTCAGAAATTCTTTTATGTGGTATGAATGTATGTAGAAAAAAATCATACTATAAAGCAGTAGATCTTTATAATGCAATCTTTGAAACCTGGGGCTATGCATTACATTGAGTTTTATATTATATAGATCATTTCATGTATCTTACTAAATATGGCAATATTAGTCTAGAACAATTTACAAAAAAAAAAAAAAAAAAATTCTGCAGCAATAGAACTAGGAAGAAACAAATTAATAAATTTTTTTGTTTAGCTTTTGAAATTTTAACTTCTTAGCAAATAATTAAGTAAAATTATGTAAAAACTTAATATCTTTTTTTTGGTCATAGAAATTTCTTTACTACAAAATCCATCGTTTATACCCATAAAGCTAATGTGGTTTATGGATAATTGGGCATTATAAAATTGCGTTATATACGTCTTCTACTGAAATAAAGGAAAACTTTAATCGAAAAAATTATGCATACTTGTTTTCAAGCAGCAGTAAAAATTACTAAATCTAAATGCTTGACTCTAAGAGCTAATCAGCATAAAGCAAAAAGCAATAAGTACTGCAATATGATACTAGTTAATAAAAAATATTACTATAATAATTCTAACTAATAGATAAATTAATTAGTAATGCATGAAAGTTATTGTTCAACACAATCATAGTTACTTTCATTAGTTTGTAATAGAAGATTCATAATTTCACATGTTTAGAAGTACAAATTAAAAATAATAAAATAAACTTAAGAATACATTAGAAAACAGGGCTGCCACTTAAATCTGGAAAAAAACTCCCTGTGTTTTCCCTGTACATATTATACACAATATATTAAGAGGAAACATAATTACTGTGCTCTTGTGTCTGCTATATTGGGCTAACTATACTAATTTTAATTGAGGGAAAAACTTGGAAAAATTTAACAGATGAACATACTTTAATAATGCTATAGTAAATTAAATAGTTTAGTATAACTGAAATATTATCCTTAAATATTCATAGATTATGCTTTGAGTGGTCACCATTTTTTAATAAAATAAGAAACATAATAAATAAGAAAATAAACAAAATTCCCAATATTTCTCAGTTTATTAAGAAAAAAAATCTAAATTCCCTGCATTTTAGGTGATTTTTAAATTCCCTGAATTTTACAGGTTTTTCCTGTAGAGTGGCAACCTTGGAAAAGAATTATCTTCAGTCTCTATTTGTTACTCATAAATTTATAAGTACTTAAAAAAGTATCCCAAAATGTTATTGACACAGATCTTATTGTTTTTTTTTTAAAGGAAATACTTTTAAGAACTATTGCAAACTAAAGAATAACTAACAAAATATTTGTAACATTTTCTAAATAGAATTTCTGTTTGAAAAGCTTCTGAGAAAACCAAATAAAAGCAATACAACTAAGTCACATATATTTATTAAACCACTTTATTCATAGAAATTATATATTGCTATCAAAGAAAATATGTTTTCTTATTTTAATATTTATTTGTAGAATAAAAGAAGTGTTGCGAATCACATTTAGAAACATTATAAAGATAAGGGGATTAGCAAATCAAATAATAAGGGATAGTTATCTTTTCAAGTTTACCTCAATTTACTTAATGTCCAATAATGCGTAGCACCGTTTTTGGTATCTTGTACTTCAACTGCTACAATGGTACGGGGGTAAGGGCGATCCATACCATCTTCAATATCATCATGATTCAACATGTCTGGTAACAGTGGTGAATACAGAGTATCAGTTAATAAGACAAATTGAAATTGAACCTGGAAAAAGTGAGCAAATTGTAAAATATAGTAAACCATTGTTTCCTTACAGCTTTATTTTAATTTCATTGAATTTTTTTGCTTCAGTGCTATTCTATAAATACTAATACTGTGTGTGAACGAAAAAAACACAACAACCATTTAATCGATTTTATAAATAAAATAGAGCCTAATCATCCTAATATTAATTTTCTATTTTATGGCTCATGACTTTTTAGAATTTTAAAAGTATAGAAAACTCTTATGAATAGTAAAATTACATATAAATTTATATACAATGAATATAAATTTAAATATAGCTACAAATTGAAAGTCCATAGTATGAGTTGTAATAAGAGTCAGATATATCATACTTTTTTCTTCAGCTCAACACTAATAGCATTAGCTTCTTTTAAGAATATAGCATTTCCCCATAGATCATCACGTAAAGAAGTGAATTGATGATATTTCCATTTTTGGAAAGCCCATTCTGCTAGCTGATATTGGTGCTCAGTCCAAACGGGTTCAACTAAAAATAAATGAATGTTACTTAATATAAAACAGAAATGAGTTTTTATGTTGTAGAGAAAGATAAAAAGCCTATCAATTACTGTAATCGTTATCTTCATCAGTAGTAGTCTCTAACTCATTAATGCAACAAGAACTGTACATACTTGACATTAGTGACTGCTCTTCAACTTGTCGCTGTAAACTTTCAATTTTTGCTTCATAATTCTGCAATACAAAAGTTACAATTTAAAAATTTTGGATTTCTCTTCTCTAAGCTTAAAAAAATACATCATTATAAATCAGATAATAACGAATTACTTTTTGTGTATGTTAAAAAACGTTTTTTCATTCAGTCCTTGTTGAGAACAGATAATAAATTGAATAAAGCATCATATATTAGCATCTTAGATCTAAAGATGATTTCTTAAAACTTGCCAAGCAGACACACACACATATATAATGATATTATATTCCCATCTTTATAATCAAAAATCTTATACTAAAATACACATTTATAAACACATTTTAAAATGAAATAATCAATAACATGAAAGGGAAAAAATGAAATGGCACTCAGCATTTTTCTGCACACATACACAAAATTGGGATAATTTAAAATTAATGTAAAATGTTACTAAAAATATTAAGTAATTAAATAATTAATTTCAGTTTTAAAAGAATGAAAAAAATAAAAAAGTATATAGGGTTTAAAATAACAATAAATAGATTATATAAAATTACAGATGAACAATTCCTTTAAATTGATGAAAACAATTACATTTTTTTAATATTTCAAACACAATAAATTAGTGTAGAATGAGAATTTTGAAAGAAAAAAAAGAGCTTACTTTTTTCTCTTGTTGAAATATTTGATCAGCTTCTTCTTTTTCTTTTTTATACTGTTCTTCCAGAGCAACTAATCTGTAAATATACTACAGTTAATACTCAAACAATTTATAATCTTGGCACTTTAATAGATATTTAAAAGTAATAACCATTTTTACATTAAACTATTTACAAAAGCTTTCTTTTTTTATCACAGTATATAAAATAAACACACGGCACAAGCAGCAAAAATAAACAGTGCAAACTGCAGAGTGTAAGGAAAGGAAAACTGATGTAGTCATACATATTAAGTACATTTAATGAAACTGATTTTAATGATACATTAGCTATATCATCATATATATTGCTGATAAAACTAAAAAACAAAAATTTAAAAAAGGAAAAAAAAAAAAAAAAAAGCTAAATGACAACATTATTTGCTGTAATCATTTTCACTAAAAAATAAATAAATAAAGGTTATCAGAACTATACAAAACTTTGCTGAAACAAAATAATTGAAAAAAATATATATATATTTAAATTGACTTTTAATGATACCTTTAAAGTCTCATTTTATATAGAATGTGGGAAAGTAAATGCTAGACTTTCATAACTCAAGAGATTAGAAAAGAAATATTTTATCCACATATTCATATAAAAAATGTTAATATGAATTAGCATAAATCATTGTTTATTTTCTTCTTCTCGACTTTCTAAATGCTTCTTTTTTAAATGTTTATTTTCTCCAAGTAGAATTTCAATATATTTCTAGACCAATGTTTCTTTTTCTTTTTTTAAGAAAAAAAAAAAAAACAACTAAAATAAATTTGGAAACATAAATACATCTCAGTTTTTTTAGTTATTTGCCCATCTAGTAGTTACCATTATTTAACAGTCTATATATTTTTCCATTCAAAAAATATATAATTTAATGCTACACCTGTGATCTGAATTTAAAAATAGTGTGTTTCTTACACTAGAAAGAAAAAAACAGTAATAACAATGTCCTTAAAAGTTTCTCCTGTTTGTGCACATTTGGGATGGCATAGCTTCGACTTTACAGACACTTAATTTTTTGAAATATATAATACAAATAAAATTTTATATATATATAGCTGGAAACAAACATGAAAAAATATATGCTTATAGATTCTGCATGCATTTATTTAATCAGCATAAAATGAATTATTTCAAACACCTAAACATATTGTTAATATAGGTTTTATAACTTTACATGGAATGCAAAAAAACAAGAAAAAAAAAAACTTTAAAATCGTTTATAGTAGATAATTTTGATGCATACATTATTTATATTGCTTACATTAAAGCCATTGCCTTCAGATTCATCCTTGGAATTTATTACAAATGTTACTTTAATATGCATCGATTGATTGATTGAATGTAGAGGTTTTATGGCACAAGATCCAAAGGAGGATATGCTGCGCCAAACACTTTAATATGCATCAATAACTAATGAAACACACACATATAAAATCTGAGCAAGTGACTTATGATGGTGATCAAAAGCGAATCTGTATCAATGTATCTAAAAAAGATCTTTGACTTACATAGTGAAAGAAAAATAAATAAAACTCACTTTTTTTCCATTTCGATTTTAAGATCAATACCTTGCTTTTCAAGTAACTCTAGCTGAGCAAATGTCCAATCTACCGGGTCCGGACCTGAATAGTTCAAAATAGAATCCTTAGGTATAATACCTAAGTTAAAAGATTGATCAATACCCTTCTTCAAAGAAACACATCAATACACATTCATGAACAGTGTGAAAAAAATTGCCTTGAATAATTTTTGATCTAATGATTGGATTTTCATCAATTAAGAGGAGAGACTTCAAATATGCTAATCAATTAGCCCAGAGGATATTTCAAGTTATGAGATCAGACATAATAATGCATTTTCTCTGAATAAACATACCTTTTTTACAGGCAGATTATAATTCCTGACCCCCAAAATATGCAAAGGATAGACACAATCTGGTAAATATAGTTCGAATAATTTTGTCAAGAGAGCAGTCAAAAGTTTGGACCCCTCAATGTTAATTTTATTTTTTGTGCATTTTGCTACATCGCAAAAACGTTTTAAGCAAACAAAATAATTCTTGCACACTACTATAAAATTTGGTTATCCACAAAAACTATTCCCCACAAAAAATAATTTTTAATAATTATTTTTTAGTATTTTATTTAAAAATAGCTGAAAAAAAATTTGTATTTTAAGAAATACAAATTTTTACATCATTTTAAAGAATGTAACTTTTATACCTGTGATTGGTCAAATACAAAAATAGCTGAAAATTTTACGTGAATTTAATCATATGAAATTATCAAGTCATATGTTACACAATCTTCAGGGAAACACAAATATTAAGTAGTTACACACTTTTGAATTACATTTATTTTATTAATTCTTGATTCAATTAACTTTCTTATAATTCTAGATAAATGTTTTAAAAGAACATAAAATTGATAAGGAGATTATTAAAGAAAAGGAATATAAAATAGCATAGACCTTACACACAGGGTCATATATATTCATTGATTGCAATTAACTTCTGAGTTTAGAAAATTAAAAATTGTAATTAAATTTTTGATGAATGAAAAGAAATTGATACATTACTTTTTTTAAAATTTCACTTCATGATATTTTAATACTTAAAATATAAATGAATAAAAATAATCAAAATTATAAGACATTATTTTAGGAAATAATATCTAATCAATAAATATAAAAATATAGTTTCAGAAATATGATAAAAAGAATTTGAAAACAATAATTTTTTTAATTATCTGAATAAACATAGAACTTAAAGATACAGATACGTTTTGAATTATTAGTAGGCTAGATAGATAACTGACTCTTATAGCTTCTTATTTCAAACTCTTTAAAATAAAAAACATGAATACAAATTATGATGTATGATTATTAAAAAGCATTAATATTAATAGCGAAACTTAATTTCTAATCACATAAATGCATTTTGCAATGTTTGATTTTAAAATAGCGAGAAAAAGAAACAGGGTATTCGATTTTTTAATAACAATAGGCGATTTTTAAATCATTCAAATCACAACATTTGGTCTTTAAATTGAAGCGATGTGGAATAATGATGCATAATTTTAAAATGTATGAATACAACAAGGAGAAATTTTAAAAACTACGTGAATAGAATTCCCCAAATGTTGTTGTTAATTTACGTCGCACTAGAGCTGCACAATGGGTTATTGGGGACGGTCTGGGAAACATATCTGAGGATGATCCGAAGACATGCCATCACAATTTTGATCCTCTACGGAGGGGATGGCACCCCCGCTTCGGTAGCCCGATGACCTGCACGCGAAGTCGAGCACTTTAAGGTAGAACAGTTTAACGAGGACCAATATCGCACACCCTCGGTCCCTACGCAGGCTGATCCAAGTGGTCACCCACCCGCACACTGACCGCAGCCAGTGATGCTTGACTTCGGTTATCTGCTGGGAACCGTGTCTTAACGATTAGTCCACTGCGGAACTGATGTGATTTTATAAAGCTAGAAAGTTTTTTAAAGAACATATAAAGTTTTAAATCACACTGAATAAAAATCGTGATGTTTTATTCTAAAATTGCGTAAATATGTATATTGATCCGTTATTTTTATATGAAATCCGGTTGATATGGAAAATCGAATATTTACTCATAAACCGATATTAAATTGCGACGGGAAATTTCCAAACCATTTCAACATGAAAAGCAAAAAATATGATTGGTAAAACGAGAAATTATGTTGAGCAAATCATGTGAATATTAAGTGCAAATTGTAATTTGTGTCGATTTTGTATTTTGTATTCAATTCGGATCAATTCAATTCGTAAATACGTGTATTGATCCGTTATTTTTATGTGAAATGCGGTTGATGTGGAAAATCGAATATTTACTTGCAAACTGATATTGAATTGCGACGGGAAATTTCTAAACCATGGCCTATTCAAAAGCTTTTTTTTGCTATCTAAAATTAGATTACTTAAAAGGATGTAAAAATTCAATAACCTTGCTATTCAAAATTTTTTAGACTATTATTAAAAATTATTATTTTTGCGTAGACGTATCTTTGAATATACAGATTTTATATGAAAACTTTTCAATTCGCTCAAAAAGTTCTCGAGACATGCAAAATTAATATTAAGGGATCCACACTTTCGCTGCTCTCCTGACCACACTATTAGGACCATATTTCCCAGAGTGCTTCTATCACCGATATTTTGGGGGTCAGGAATCATAAGACATTGAAAAAAAGGTATGTTTACTCAGAGAAAGTATGTTTTTGTGTATGATTTGTCTGTAAATTAGTATGTTACAAGTCATCCCCTCCAACCATTAAGATAGAGTTCTAGTATGTGAAAATTTGATATTTAGATCAAAAGTTATTTAGGGTGATTCTTCTTTCTTCACATGCTGTACTACAATACTGATCTATAATATTATTGTAACATAATATCATGACCAATAATATACTTACTGTTATTTGAAGTTTCAATATAAGATTTTCTACATTCACGAGCTGCAATATAGAATTTTATAGGAGTTTAGATTTAATAAAGATCAATTTAAGGCAGTGAGAAATGGTTAAATGATGAATGTACCTTGTTCAGGATTCTGAAACCTAAAGACATGATATTTGCCAAGAATAACTCGAGAGCCAGTTTGAAGGACAGCTTCATCTGATACTTCTCTACCATTTACATAGCACATAGAATTTGGGCAAGCTTTCAATGCTACTATACCTGAATTAACAAAATTGAATTTTGAAATGAGGTACAGAATTTTTTAAAAATTAAAACACAAATTCTTTGCAAAAAATATTACTGCAAAATATAACAACAGAATATCAAAATGCAAAGAATATGCATAATTTTAAAGTAATTACTTTTTTTAATGTCCTTTCAAATAGCACATAATTTTAAAACAAGCCTTATTGTTATAATTTTTATGATTTTTTTATACAATAAAAAATTATAAATTACTGCCACATAATTTACAGACAATCATCAATGCAATTTTCTTAACTTGCCTTATTTCTGGCTACTGTTGATAAGTAGATGACTTTTAAAGTGAATTTTTAAGTTTAAATATGTATTCTTTTAACCACATAATTTTAAGAATACACTGAGCTCTTGAATCAAGCATACAGCAATAACCAAGCATCAATACTTGATAATCGAATTTAAAAAAAAAAAACTCTCCTGATTAGTTCAGTAGTATAAGCAAGATTGCATAAGCAAGATATCATGACTATTTCATATTAATAGAAGGGGAAAACTGTCCATAAGACTCAGCTAAGATACAAATCAAGTTGAGTGTTGAGATTAAAATGATTATTTAAGCTGTAATAATTTAACTGAGCTTAAAATTTATAAAATATCTTTAATTGAAAGTGTGGGTCATTTAAAAGATTTTATCAAATGTATTTTGATTTTTAGCATATTATTTATTAATAAATAACTCCTAATTTAAGAAACAAAACTTTGTGAACCTCTGTGTTATGAAAATAAAAAAGAAGGGTCTCAATGCCATTATTTTAACCAGAAAAAAAAATGCGAGATGAACATATTTCATGTTACACAATACTGTAGTTCCATCACACACAAACATCGAAATTTTTCTTAAAATTAAACATTTTAAAATATTCCCTTTGATGCAATAATTATTTATAATTACAGAAAAAGTATAAATTTTTGTTTCGTTGTAAAGTATGTTGATCCTTTTATTTTTATACATCACAATAAAAGGTTATGCAATGAAAGTGTTTAAATTAATTAAGAATTGTATTAATATTAAAAATACTAGTGTCTTAAGTTAATTTGTTTGAGCAATTAGGATTAACATGCATTTATTAGACGTTGACCAATAAAAAAGATATTACTGTAATTATAATAATGCATAAAAAAGATATTTACTAGCAGAAAATATTGTGAAAAAAAGCTGTAATTTAAATGGCATTCAATGTGAAATCCATAATAGTACAAAATTATGTGGGGCACATTAAGGTGTGCTGCAACACAGAAAAACAAATATTATAATAAATGCAACAGGGTATCAAGAAAATTTTGGGGAAACTGCCTGTACTTGTTTCGTTACAGGAAAAAGATAAAATCATAAACATTTAATCGTATGATGAACACACACTTTGTAATATTATTTCAGGAAGAATCCATTTATTCTTCAGAAAAAAAAATCAGAGACAGTTCTATCAATTCAGCTTCAAGTATACGGAAAATTAGATGAGTAAATTTATAGAAATATCGATTGTAACGAATTAACATAATAAAGGAGAGCTCAATCAATGAGATGGAAATATCATTCTTTGTATCATTATAAGGGCTCATTACCCTAAACAGTATCATTCTCATCAAGAAACAGATTTCAGAGTTTCTGGAGTGTTTGACTTTAAACAAAAGAACCTTTGGCACCAAAATATCTTGAAAGAGAGTAAGTAAAAAGTAAAAGTTTATCTGGAAGTAAATATGTATATCTGGAAAGTAAAAGTATATCTGGAGTACTGAAAAAAGATAGTTGCTTCACAATTTAAAGCAGTGTTTCAGTAGTGCTACAAATGTAATTTAATATCCAATTATTTTGCTATAACACATTTTTTGAGACCGAAAATAGTTAAATGACAAGCATTTCATGAACAAGGCAAGCTCTAACCAGATTAGTGTTGAACTACTTATAAGTGGTTCAGTTGAGTATTTATTTACGTATGATAAATATTTGTTTACATTATTTTATAAAAATAGATATGAGAAAAAAACGACATCTATAAGAAAATGTTAAAAAACAACAACAAACAAACTAGACTAATGTAATATAATATTACGTAACGTAATATAATTTAAATAGTGCAAACTGTCATACCTCCAAAGTTCTCAAACATACAATGTTCATTAAGAATATGGGAACCGGTAAGTTTGATGTCTTGTGGTACATTAGCATCAGGTCTTCCAACTCTGTATTAAAAAAAGCATAATTAAAAGTCTTTTCAATATTTTTTTCTTTATGCTTTCAATTACCAATACAAAGCTCTTTTTAGCTTTATGTAAATTCTTAACGATTAAGAAGAAATGAAAATAAAGAGAGATTAAAAAAAATAATTACCTAGTGATGCCATCTTTAATGTAGTAAATTAAGCACTCAGACATTAATGGATCTTCATTCAAATTAACAAGATGAGGAGTCTACAACAATAATAAATATATTGACTCTATTTATCTGAACAAAACTATTTTTTCAACAAAAAATTAAATTTTGCAAATTTAAAATACAGTACAGAACCCATTATCCGGAGGTGTATAATGGAGGTGTTAAGTGCCAAAAATTGAATCTGAAATATTACTTTAAAAAAGTTATATTTTTATTGCTATTCAGTACATTTGTTGATATCTATCTACTATACATATACAGTACAGAACCCGCTATCCGGAAATCAGGAAACCGGAAAACCAAAAAACCGGAACGAAATTCGATAAATTTTCCCATTATTTTTTTTAAAAAAAAAATGTTTTTTTCCTCATAAGATTTTAGGATTTTTCTTTCTTTTTTGAAAGATGTTAACCTTATCATAATTTTGGAAATAATCATTAATGTATTACTTCATCGTTTTTTCTTCTTTGTAAGATTATTTTCAAAATTTTTTTTTTAGTTGGGTTTAACAATAAAAACGGCTTTTTGTAGCGATTCAGAAAACCGGAAAAATCAGTTATCCGGAATAGCGATGGTCCCGATCGTTCCGGATAATTGGCTCCCTACCAGTACAGAACACGTTATCTGGAAATCGGAAAACCGGAACGAAATTCGATAAATTTTCCCGCCATTTTTAAAAAAGATATTTTTTTTTCCTCATACGATTTTACTTTCTTTTTTGAAAGATGTTAACCTTACCATCATTTTGGAAATAATCATTAGGGTATTACTTAATCGTTTTTTCTCCTTTTTAAGACTATTTCCAAAAATTTTTTTTTTTCAGTTGGGTTTAACAATAAAAAAAACGGCTTTTTGAAGAGATTCAGAAAACCGGAAAAATCAGTTATCCGGAATAAGGATGGCCCCAATCGTTCCGGATAATCGGTTCCCCACTGTAATAAGAACATATAAAAACGATTAACAAAATGTAATCTAATAAAAAAGCAAACAATGGAAGATGGATCACTCTTTGTTTATTCTATTGAGGTAGTGCTTCAACACAAGAAAGCAATTTAATGAAATTACTATTTGAAACCTAAATTTAAAGCAGTTGAATTTGATTCCTTAACCCTAGAAGTTTGAGTCCCTGAGCTAAATTGTACTGAAGTTTTTCTGCTATGCACCACTTTCCGAATGAATAGCAAGGGGAAAACCAGTTTTTCGATGCAGGAAAACCTCACCAACACTCAGAGAATTAATGATACAAAAGTTTATACATGCAATAGCTTGACAATAATTTTTGTAAAGGTTTCAAATAGTTTAAGAAATATATTTATGCAAAACATATTAAAATTAGATATGAAATCAGTATAGATAAGTGCTGAAATTTAAAATGCATAGTTAAAAATGTCACTGAATTAGCTATTTTGTGAATTGAAAGTTTAGTGAAAAGTGTTATATTGATTTTATAAACAGTATAAACAACCTATAGAAAGTGGATAAAGATAGTGGGAAAGGAGGTAAAATTAATAGTTGTTTAGTTGACTGCCAAGTTTAAAGTTTCACTAATCTTTTGTACTTGTTTGCTTCGTATGGAGGATAAGAATTTTATTTAATTGAAGCTTTTGCTTTTTTTTTGGAGGAAAAATTCTCGCAATATAGCAAAATCGCGAGAATTTTCTTTTTTTTTTGCTTTTCCTTAAACTAAGATTTTCCCCTCTAAATCTTGTCAAAATCAGAGGAGGCACAGACTTACTTGATTGAGAAAGCAATTCTTTACATAAACTAGTTCCACTTGATAATGATTTACAAAAAACTAGTTCTTAAGCCTTGTGCGTATTTCCGATATGTCAGTTGTATCTTAATATTGTTTCATTGACAAATTATAAATAAATATGTTCTGCTTTTAAAAATTTGATTGTATTTTGGCCATACTGTCACTAGGGTTATTGTAAGATATTTTTAGTAACTGGGTATAATTTAAGTTTGTACGATATATATCAAGCTCATTAAAAATGCAAAAAAAACCGAGCAAACTTCTTAAAAATTTCAAATCAAATTAAAAAATTCTAACCTTTTTAGGGGAAAATACTCCAACCGTATCACCATCTTCTCGCAAAGCCACACCCATTTCTGCAAATACTGCTTCTCTGAAAATCATATAACATGATAAGTAGAAAATAAATGGCAAATTAGAAGTATTACAAATAAATTATTTACAATTTGAAACTATATGAAAAGTTACAAAGCAATTTATTAAACACAAAAGTTCACTATTAGATAGAGAAAGAGTATTAAAAAAAGTATTTAAGTAAGATAGAGTATTAAAATAATTATATCAAGTTTTTTTGTCACTCAGTAGTAACTGAATTTGAAAAAAAAAAAGACTATATGAAAGGATCTTTTTTGTTACTGGTAGGCATTGTTTACTTTTCACATAAAACGTATACTCTACATTTATTACTTATTCATATCATGGAAAAAAGATGGCTTTATAACTTAATTTAGTTGGATTAGATGTCGTTAATTCACTTTCACACTATCAGTAATATTTTTAATTGGTTGAACTAAATTCAATAGAACAATAACAAAATAATAATCTGGAAATTTTAAAGTTAAGTTTTTAGTTTCCTACATAAAAATGTTAAAGTTTTGATAAACTAGTTTAATTAAGTAATAGGGTTACTAAAACATTAATAAAATAATAAGATGGAAATGTTATGCTAAGTTTTAAAGTTTCCTATGTAAATATGATAATGCTTTAATAGCTACATAATAGGGTTAATTAGTAGGCTGATTAATGCTTTTCTAACTTGTAGTTTTAAATTGTACAATAATTGCATAAAGAAATTTCATGCGTAAAATGTAAAGAAGAACAGAAAAGTTAAAAATAAGGGAAATAATTATATTTCCTTTATTTTAACTGTTTTTTTTTTAAAAAAAAAATTTGTTTTAGTCCTTATTATACTTGAATAAATAATACCTTTGCAAACGAATTGCTTCAGTTTTTTTTAGCTTCTCTTCCCAGGTTTCATTTAACTCAGCAATCAGTTTCTCAGATTCTTGTAGTTGTTCTATTACATCCTCACCATTTGAAACTGTTCTTTGTTTTTTCTTATTATGAGAATTTTTATTGTTTTCATCTAAAAATAATATATTCAGAAAGTAATATTTTAATGTTTAGTTAAAGATCTATTAGTAAGAAAACAATTCAATTGAAGTTAAAAATAATATTGCTTTTAAAATAAAAGAAATACATATGATAAACTAGAAAATAATTAATATTCACAGTATTTCTTTTTTGAGAAATGAAATAAAAATATGAATACATATAATAACTTTTTTTATGAAAAATGAAAGACATATAATAACTTTTTTACATAAGTTCATTTAACTCAATAAAATTGCATATACTTTAAAAATGCCTAAAAACTAATATAAGAAATAAAATCACTGCAATTCTTTCAACTACACACATAGCTGCCAATATATTCAATATGTTATGTCCATATTTTAAAGACAGAGTTTTAATGGAAGGCAAATATTGCCAAACTTTTCGGTTGTATTATAAATTTGGAAAGAATTAGATCTTTAATGGGTTTGTTGAAATCCAGAAAAAAATTCAGCTCAATCGCTATTTTTTTAAAGAAAGAGGAATTTTGGCAACTATGAACAGCTTGCAAAAAATATTTAAGCCATACCAATCAGTCAGAATAATACATAGCTAAGCAAAGCCAAAATTAAAGTCAAACTGGCAATTTGCAACGCTGATACACAGCAAAAAATCACTTACAATTCAAATTGAAATTGTTCATTCCATCGACAGCTTTAAAAGCAAAGAAGAAAATCATTGTAGAAGGTTACTTTCAGTTAAAGAACTTTAACAAGACAGATAGAACTAAAATTACGACTTCCAAAAATGAAAATCATGGGCGCCGATGGAGGTTTTTTATTAGGTTATTAATTAGTTATAGGAGGTTGTTAATTAGTTATGATCAGTACTAATAAATAGTTTCACATTTCAATGCAGTAGGGCAGAATAGAACTATAAATCGGCGCCCATGTTATCAATAAAATCAGAAATATGCAAGACTTTCTAATATTAGTAACAAAAAATATTATACAAAATTAATTAAATATTTTAAAATTCAGGTAGGTTTCATTAAAAAAAATAAACAAAAAAAAACGTACAAAAAAACGTGCAAAAAAATTGTGTCAAAAAACAAACATACCATCTGCATCAATTCCACCAGCTCTTAACATGGCCTTCAGCCTTTCAATTTCATCCTTCAATTCACGTATGAGTTTAGCATTAGCATCTTCGTTAACAACAGCTTTACAAACAATTTGTTTAGCCCTATCAGCATACCTAAATAAATGAAAAAAATTAGTTTTATTTTTATGGAAAAAATAAAATATTTATTTTATTTTTATGGTATTATAAATTTTATGTCTTTGAAATAAATGTGATGATCTAAGAAAAAATGCATTAAAGTCATTTGCTTAGTTATATTTTCTGAAAAATCTAAATTGTTGACATAATTTATAAATAAATATTTTTAAAATTGATGTTATATTCAAATTTATATAAACTGAATGCTAAGGTAATTTTAAAATTCTGAACATTTCTTCTATTATCATAGTTTGATGAGTTGCTTTTTTGATAATGCAACAGAATTTTTGTCCCCTAACTTCAAATCCCATCTGTAAGTTGATTTTTTTAAAAAAAATATAATATAAAAAAAGAAGAAAGTTACTGAAAAATTACATTTTCACTAACTGAATTTTTAAAATTTTTTTTAACCTTTAAATAGTTAAAATTCGAAATTTGAATGAAAGTTGGCTAGCTTTTTATTTACTGTCTCACTGAAAATTTTTCATGCCTTAAAATATAGAAGGACACCTTCTCTCTTATACTGTTATATTTCTTTTGAATAGTTTATACTATCCTAAAGGGTTTGCATAAAAAATTTGCAGAAGTTGAAGAGTTTAGCGCTCCTAAATGTTTTGAAGAATTTCATGAACAAAAATGTCACAAAATACAAATAAAAAAGTACAAACCTTTCAAAAGTTTTCATTTAAAGCTTTAATACAAATAGTGATGATGTAAAATAACAATAATAGTTTCTTAAAAAAATTAGTAAATTAGCTCATAATTTTTAACAAATAAAATTTATGTGTTGTTATTATACATGCAAAGTTAAGATAATACTCAAATAATGTATTTGAGTATAATAAAATGCATAAAATTATTTACTCAGATAATGTACCTGAGTAAGTAATTTTATACATTTTATTATTATAATTATTAGGATTGCAAGATGACATAAACATGAATTTCTGAATAGTTCTCATAATTATAGGATGTTTTATAAAATCTTAGAATCATTCTTCATAAAAAGCACTCAGACATGGACAACTTTCATAATTTTCAAAAAAAAGCAATTGTTTTTTTCAATGTTAGTCATTTTTTGGACACATCGCTTGTTGCTTGGAAAAAATGTAAAGGTTAATTCGGTAACACAATAAATTAAAATAATTTTCATTCATAAAATTCAAATCTACTTTAGATGTTGTCTAAGAAATAGAGATTAGACAAACCTTAAGGTGCTTAAAGTTTCATCATAATTTATATCAGCTGGACTAATTGCCGCAATCATAGCAGTTTTAGAATTACCACCTAAAAAAAAATAGAACCATGAAATACAAAATCCAAGCAACGATTTGCATTTAGGAAGTTATTTCAAATCATACCTAAATTTTCTCGTAATAACCAAGTTAGAGCTGAATCTCGGTAAGGGATAAAATCTGCTTTTTTCTTTTTCTTTGTAGCCTAAAATATACAGTTAAGAGAAAAGAAAAATAACTTGAAACAAAATTCAAAATGCATTAAAGTTCAAAAAATAATCTTTTAGAAATAAGAAATATTTAAATCCTCTTAGTCCATCATCATTAGAGAAAAAATTATACAGATTTTTTTTTCAAGGAAAGTTTGGACTAACACACTGAGGGATAAATTAGTAAGTGCTAATGAACATAAAATAAAACATAATTTTAATATTTAATTTGTTAACAATTTGAGACATGAAAAGTGAACTTACAGCCTTCAATGTGAGCATGAAAATAGAAAAAACAAAAACACTTATTTTAATTAGAAATCGCAATGAAAATATTTTACTAAGTACAAAGCAGTAAGTAATTCAACCAGTTCTAACTACAATTTAGATAGCTTTCTCAAAGAATTAAAATGTAGAAACAACTTTAATTTCTCTTTTTAATAAGCTGGAATAGTTTGCATGCTTTAAATCTCTCTTTGTAATAAAATCAGTTCATCCAAAATTATTTTCAAATAAAAAATGAACGTATACATAGAAAAGAAGTAAGAGTAAAATACTAAGAAAGAACTCACAATTTCAGCCAAGGCAGAAATCACTTTGCCCAATGTAGTCAAAGATTTGTTAATATTTGCTCCTTCTTTTAAGCGGGTCCCTTGAGCTCCAGTAGAATCTGCTCTTTCACTACCAGCTAAATCTACAAGACTAATTTTGCTGACCTAGAAGATAAAGAAAATGTAATTATGCTTTAACTGCAAAATGATGACAAATGAAACTTTTTTTTAATGAGAAAAAGATATGAGGATATAACTATAAACCCTAATTTGTAAAATTAGCCATAATTGTTATTTTAAATTAAAAAAAACTAGCAAATAAATTTAAAAAAATTTAGCACTTTTTTTCTTACAAAGCCATAAAAAGAAACTCTAGATGAAACACCCAAAATTTGTATCTGTAACTGATAAATCATAAACAAAGATAGAATAAAAATATAAATGCACTGAATATTACTATACTGCGTTCTGGTACAGCAAGATTTCTAGACTATCTGGTGCTTTGCAATACATCTAATAAAGAGCACAGTTTGCATATTATCTTTTTATTAGCATTAAGATCATTCCATTTGCAAATGCACATAGAATACAACATTATTATAAGTCATCATATGAGCATAAATATTTAAAGATTAAGTATTAAATTAGTTTTTGCTAATGAAACAATGATAAAAAAATAATACTTAAAATGGTTCCTATAAAATTCTAATTTATTGTCTCTATTTATATAAAGCAAAAGTCTGCATGCATATTCGCTAATAACTCGAGAACAGAAGCACCAATTTGGATCACATATTTTTCTATTGTTTGCATTTTCATAGGATCATTAGTATCATTCTATTGTTTGCACACTACCCATTTTTGCCCAATCTGGAAAAGCCCCAAAACACTTAAAATCTAAAAATGCAAACTTGTAAGAGGTGAAAATTAAAGTCACTATTACTGATGCAATGTGAGTTAATAATTGTCACATACTTGACTTTTGACTCTATGATTTTATATCTCCAGACTAAATTCTTTTTATTTAAAAAAGCAGACCAACTGGTCGCCAGAGGCAACGCTAGTCTCGAATAAAAATAACATCAGATAAAATATACCTTTTCAGCGGTAAGGCCACTAGTTGAATCATGTTTTCTTTGAGTAAAAATTATAGTGAACACAGCATGCGATCGGCTGCTAGTTTCATTCATGTTTGTAGCTGCTACTGTCCTACAATAAAATGCAAAATGATTTGTAAATTATTAAAATATGTTACAATTTAGAAATCAATTATGATTCAAGTCATAAATTTCTAAATACAAAGTAATGCGTAAAATTTTGGTTCATTAAAATAATTATTAATTTAAAAAAAATCTAAGTTAATATAAAAAAAAATATTTGCTTTTAATATTTAAATTTTTTTATGCAATAACTAAAATAAGTACTTTAAAAAGGATTTCATAAAAAAAAATGATATACCAGATAAATGATGATTTGAAAAACTATTTGTTTTTAATTTAATAATTTTTTTTACATTTTACTTAAGGGATTATCTATAAAATACCTTCACTGAGAAGGAAAGTTATAGAAGAATGTTAAAAAACGAATAAAAAAAACAGTAGAGACAGATTTAAAACATGAACATTAGGGTGGTAACAAGAAGCAAAAGTTCAAATTTCTTTGACGGCATCCTATACACAGGCACCCTTTGTTATAAAACAAATAGTACGAAAGTTTCAGTTCAATAAAATAATATTAAGACTCTGCACTAGAGGTTCAAAATTTAAAAAAACGTGATTTTTGTAAAAGAATGCAGTTTTTTTCCCCATGAAATTTAAATGAATAGTTACAAAAACACAAACATGGATAACTTTGTAGATATTGATATAGGTCCCCTTTTAATGCTTTTGGCCGATCATTTCATAGCACATTCAAAGTTTTGCTTTTTTTTAACATTACTCTCCGCGATATCACACAAAAAGATGTTTGCCAATTAGGCAAGACAATAAGTCACCACCATTAATGTAACCTTTAATGTGATAGCTACAGAAATTATTATTACTACACTCTGATGTGGTAACAGAGAGACTATTTGTGAAATAAAAGGCAATTATTAATTAATCTCAATAATTTATTGATCATACATCAACTCTCTTCATTATATTAAATCAATACACTAGAGTTTCTACATCTATTTACCAAAGAGATAATGCACTGAAAAATAAATTCATTCAGATTTTATTTACTTTTATTTGTCAATTTCTGAAATTTTAAGCCGATATAATAACAAAATCATTATTATCTACTTGAACTATTATCTAATACTTAACAAATTGCACACAGATTCCTCAACACTTTAAAAAACTGACAGCAAAAAACAATTTTAATTTTCAGTTTATTCATTTTGCAAATAGATTTTAATTTTAAACGAATAAGTTAAAAATATTATCTATAAAATAAGTACAGGTTTGTGTTTTTACAGCTATCTGTTTGGGACTTTATAGCAAAAATATGTGTAATTGTTGAAAATGTTTTTTCTCTTTATTTTTAAAAACTTTTATTCTCTGCCCGGGACCAAGGGCTAAACATTATTTTATTGAGCTAAAAATATCAAAATATTATTTTTGTAAGAAATGGCATTTTTTTTAAAGGGATGACAAGAGAGATACAAAAAAAAAAAAAAAAAAAAAAAATTCCCACAAAAACTATCTCATTGAACATTTCTCAAAAGAATATTTGAATGATTAATCCAAAATTATTACTCTTTTTAAAGTCAAAAATTTTTTGGTTGAAGGTTCACTTATTCACTTTTTTTAATTAAAGTTAATGCTTACTACTAAGGAGAGCAAAAGAAGTATGACAAAATGTTACAACAGGTAAGAGCAGACAAGTTTAATGATATTTAACAAACATATTTTATTGATAATTTCTTACATACAAAATAAGCAATGAAATTTCCAATAATAAATAAATAAATATTACTGAAGCTGCGTGAAATAGGGGATTTGGAATCCCTAAATTAGAGAAGAATAAGGTGATAAGATAACATGCTATAAAGGGAAAAAGCTCCTAAAATACTCTATTTAAACAAAAACGTTCCTAGGAATAGTATTTACAACAAATTCAGATTATAATAATGTTTTTAAAAATGATTTAGTTATTTAAACACAGAAATTTTTTGGAAATTACCAGAACAAAGTTAGGTTCAGATTGATTGGCATTCCAGTGTGATTTCTTTATAATCCCAGTTCTGTATATTACAATGTAGAGATATATTCTAATGCCTTACCTTGCTTTATTTCCTTCATCCATTAAATCATGAATATCTTGATAATTAGTGACGGCAAGCTTTGAAAGATCTTCCACATAAGGACCCAGCAAAGGGTGTTCTCTCACTCTAAGATTATTTTTATTTTTTGGGTTTAATAAATCACGAACTCTTTCACAGTAAATTTCCATGTAGCTTACCTATTAAAGTAACAAAAAATAAAAAAAGATTACTAATTTCATAATCATTTTTAGCATTTTTTCTAAACAAAATGAAAATAATATAATTTTTATAGTCAACTTTTTAAAATCAGTCCTAAAGAAGCGTTCATCTCCCTAGCAGACTCAACTGTTGAAAGACTGGAAAGAGGCAGAAAAATTCAAAAACTGCTTTTCATCCGTTTTCTTTAATTTTCAGAAATAAACTGTTGATAGATACTTTCTTTGTTTGGCAGTATCTTTCCATGCAAATCCCGCCACCCAATCATAATTTGAGATATAAACCGTGCAGAATTTTACATTCTCTATTAATTTTTCTCACTAAGTTATGCCAGTACAATTCCCCAATCAACAGTTTTTAGCAGGTGGTAACATAGTATACAGTTGCCTGTTTTTAGATTTTTGATAAGTATCTTTGTTTTTATGCTATCAGCATTAAAAGAATTAATTAGTACTATCCGAATCAGTTTTCACCAGTCTCAATTGTAATAAAATTAGATTTTCAAAAAAAATCTAAAAACTGCAAATTGTGTGATTTTAAATTACTTACTCAAAACCACATATTGCATCATTTTATTGCTTTGAAGTTTTGAGGAAAAATTGATAGAAGTTCTAAAAATTATCCAGTCTAATAAAGTGACCCCTTTATTTTCTGCCTTTTTTTATAAAGGTATTGTGCTATCTAATAATACTATATCATTAAAGGTTTGTAAAGTGCAAAAAGTATCAAGAAAACACAAATTAAAAATTTAACCTAAAGTTGAAGATGGTGAGAATAGAGGCCTCTTAATCATTCTCATTTGTTTAATTTAAAACAGATTTTTCTCTTAAGTACGATGAAAAAAAAAACTTGAAACAGATGGTTTGTGACATCCAAGTGATACAACAGTTAAAGTATTTGCATTACACATAGTAAGGCAAGTATAGATAATCTATATTAGTGTTCCCCAACCCCAGGTCCGTGGATCAAATGGTACCGGGCCGCCCATTTCATTGAAACTGAATTTAAATTTCTAGGTTTATTCCCCAAAATTAAAAATATCTATGCTCCATTAAAATTTTAGCAGTAACAGCAACCAAAACAAAGCAATGGAATAAACTGGACGTATGCAACACACTTCGGGTGTCATTGTCTCCAATTACCCCCAGATGGAACCGTCTCATTGCAAAGAAACAAGCTCAGGGTCCTAATTGATTTAACGTTCTAGTAAGTTAAAATGCTAAATCACTTTATATTTATTTTTTGGTGTAACTGTATTATAATTTGAAGACATGTTTAAATTCAATTTAAATTAATAAATCAAAATAATCTAAAATATAAACAATCAACGTCCCTCCCCCCCAGCGGGCCGCGGTAAAATGATCAAACGTTGACAGGTTCGAGGTGATAAAAAGGTCGGGGAACACTGATCTATAGCGTATATAAAGTTGAAAATTCATATTCAATGAGAAAAATTGAAAATTCACAAATATGAATTAAGAAGGTAAAAATAAGATAATCTAAAATGGAATTTTTATAGGTATGACCTATTTTCAGACCCACTTATTCAGTAATATGGAAAAAAATCATTTTAGATAAATCATATACTTTTTCCTTAAAATAATTTTGCTCCATGTAACTCTACTGAAGAAAATCTCTGAAGTCACATAAAAATCAATGGAAAGGAAAATATAAGATAGTGAAAAACTAGATTACAATTAATGGAAATAAAAATATAATGAGATAGAAAAAAACAAGATAGTTACTTCAACAGAATAAAGTGTATCATTGTTGTTAGAATCTTTAATTTTCCTAAAAAGATCTTTGCATATGTGAGGTATAATTCCTTCTTGACCTTCTTCTTGTTTTCCCATCATTGTGTAACTCTTGCCAGCTCCTGTTTGTCCATATGCAAATATGCAAACATTGTAACTGTAAAAAAGTGAAAAATTTGAAGAGAGTTCTCATACAATATCTTTCCATTAACATTGTATTTCAAATATTACTCAATTAAATTTGATTTCAAAATTTATAATTATTATTTTACGGATTTGGGGCAATATAATGGTAAGATACTTTTTTTATATTGTTCAGGAGAGCATTTTTGTGCAAAAAACACCAGGATTTCTATACAGGCAATCAGTTATTGCTGTGCATAGTTCTTTATTTAGTGGAAAATTTTGAAAATCCTAAAAAATCTATTTGGACTACAGAGGAACAGCTACAGTAAAAATACCACCTGAAAAAAATGTGGCTCATCACTACATTGCCCCAAGCCCTTCATCTATAATAATAATAAGTTATGGAATGCTTCTTTCTGAAAAGTAGTTTAAAAGAAACAAATTCTAAGGTTAGTTAAACTTAAAACAAATATTATAACTCAATTTTAAAGTTTTAAAACATGTAAATAAAATAAAGGTATCTGATCTCTTTGCTAGTGACTAAGAATGTTATAATAATAATTAATCCAGTTTAAAATTTACTTATTGAATATTTTTTTACATAGAAAAATAAAATTAAAATATATTCAGTTTTCAGGTTTTTTATATTATGAACTATAAAATTTTAAAATTAGGATGTTCATTAAAATATTAAATTATAACTGCTCTGTCCAGAAGTACAGGACTTTGTCCTGTAATGATTATAATTAGTTTTTAAAAAGTAAGCACATAATTCTAGAATTTTAGTTATAATAACTATTACATTTTAATGAAAAGATTTCATGTGTATTGTAGTTGATTTTAAAATAAATAAACATAACATTTTTCAACACTATTACCCTTCAAATGCATGAAGAAGCATCTCTTCACCAATATCTTTGTAAACAATCTCTTGTGAAGCAAATTCAGGATGTGTATTCTAGAATGAATAATAATGAAAAATATATTCAATTTAAAAGGAGAAAGAGATTTAAAATGCATGAAATACTTCTTAGTTTAAAATAAATTTTTTAAATATTAAAAGTTTTGAGCTATCAGATGAAGAAAGTTTTTAATTAGTTAATATTTTAAAACACAAGTCACACTAAAAACTCTTACTATAAGGTAATCATCATTATTAATGATCATAATTAGTAAAGAATTCCAGAAATGAAACAGTAATAATTAATTATCATTATTCTCACATTATTATCATAATTCTATAATTATTTGCGTTATCACAAAAGTATAAGGCTAATACTTTCTTACAATACAGAAGGATATAATCTAACTTATTTAAAAAAAAAAAACATTCTGAGCAAAACTTTCATTCAATTAATTTTATGCAAAAACTAGTTTCATATATATATATATATATAAATAATATCCATTTTGTTATTAACGTATTAACGAGATTTCATTACATTAAAAAATTTGCTAACATAGTTTACAATCGTCACTCATCAAATAAATATAATAATTAGGTTAATATAATTGCAACAATGCAATAATTGAATGATATCAAACTACTATAACTTTTTAAAACATTAGGTGATGTGTAAAAAAAAGGTTGCTTTATTGTAAGATAGCTTTTTTTGAAAATACTAAATATCAAACTAAATTCAAAAGATAAATAGAATAAATAACTAACAATATTATTTGAGTACAAACAAGAATCCCTTAGGAAACATTAAAAATTCAACATTAAAAATTTGAGTATAGAGCTGTATGTGCATTACAAATACAATTTGACAGTAGATCATTATTTCTTTAAATGAAATAAATGTTTTAAAATTCTCGCAATACTCACATCAATGGATAGGTATGAATAATCATAATTAAAGCTTTTGATGGCTTCTTTGGTATTAGCAGGAGCTTTTGGATTAGTAATGGCTAGATTAAGGAAAACACCAGTAGATTAATAAATTTATAATGTAAAAGAAAATGAAGTTGCAAAGGCATAAAATCATATTTACTTGTAGTATTTCCAGTCATATTAATTATACATTTGCAGTCTCTATGTATTTCTCGATTGTTAAAAGGGCGTACCCTTACAGCCACTTTGACTGACGTCATGTTTGGTTTATTTTATCTGTTAAAAAGAAGAAAAAAAAGATTACTAATATAATAATTTATTTACTTCAAGAATAAGTATAAATTATGAGTATATTTTGGATCACAGAAAAATAAAATTATTTATACTCCATTGAAAATAAAAATATAGAGAGCTAAAAGTCCATTATGATCCTGATTTTGATCTCTTTCTTTTTCTGATCTAATGATTTTGATCTTTATTCTGATTTTATGATCTTTTTTTAAATTTAAATCTGTTTCATCTAATTTAATGGTCATTAAATTAGTGCACATATATCTACCATTAAATACATTGAACATAGTCGTCAGCTATTGAACATTTAAATTTTTTACAAGAAAATTTCTAAATTAATTTGAAATTCATACACATACTCCAAACTTAACTCATTTTTTACTTTTTCCTCAAAGCATAAATCTTATACTTTTCTTAAAAATAAATTGTCTTATTCCAAATCTAGAAAAGGTGGCGATTGCGTTTGTGATCAACCCTATGAGTCACAAGTAATTAGAGTGTATATGATTACTCCCATGGCTATTAATTAACATGCATCGAACAGTGATTATGGTCAAATAGTTCGGTCAATAGACAGACAATCTACCAACCGAATAAGCTGCTTGCTTTATACCAGGGGTTTCCAACTTATATGAGGCCGGTGGCCGCAAATAAAAACACCACCCGCAATTAAAAATGGCGGGCAGCAACTTCATCGAAATTTAATATAGGAGTCTTTTATGTTTGAAGGAACATTAAATATTACCGTCAGATTTTTATCAAGTTGTACAAAACAAAAGTATTGAATTGCAAATTAAAATAAGAAGTAGATTTTTAAAAATATTTAATTGCATATTAAATAATTTTGGTTACAATAACTTTAATGTATTAAACAATAATTATACATTAAATCAAATTTAACAATAATTATACATAATTATACAATATTATACATAATATCAATATTAATTAAACAATAATTATACATAATATCAAATTTTTAAGATATAAAACTTAAAAGTATTTAAAACCGATATAGATTTTCTCCAAAAATTTTCCTAAAAAATGACAACTATAGTTAACTATAACAAAATATATTATAATATATTTTGATTCGCGGGCCACAATGAAAGGTTTCGCGGGCCGGATGCGGCCCGTAGGCCGCCAGTTGGCAACCACTGCTCTATACTAATTATTCGAAATTCGGACAATTCATTTTCATTAAGTTTAATAAAAAAGTACTGTTGAATACAATTTTTGATGCTAGCAATAAGCTCAGTAAATTTAAACTAACTTTAAATCCATGGTGAAAGAAGTCTTTGTGTGTATTCATTTACAAATGACATTTAAATTGACACAATGAAAAATATAAAATTTGCATATGATTACATATTTTCATTTTAATATTGGAAATAGTTTCTTGAATAGAGGCGTGTTTGTCATGAACCTTTCCATGAAGCAAATTCCATGAACCTTTATGAATGGATGAATCTTAAATTTGTTTTATATTAATCATGGGTAATGATCAAAGTTTACTTATGAATGAAAGTAAAAAAATCGACTAGTCTTACATTTTTAAAACAGGATAGTATGTCTTAATTTGAATTTATGCAACTTGAAGCTAGATTTTCGAATTTTTTAGAGCGTTTTTTGTTCTGTTTTGTTTTTATTTTAAAAAATTCCCATAAGTTAAACATTAGACAAGTGTTAGAGTTTTAAAACAAATCAGCAAATGTTTAAAATTATAATACCAAAACGGTGAGAGTTTTGTTGGGGATACTTGCGTTTTTAACTTATTAATTCTTTATTTCCCAATATTTTAAAAAACAAAACTTTTAACCTGAAAAGCTGAAAGCAATAACAAAATTATTTCTTTAATAGCATTTACATTGGTCGACAGGGATTTTATTTTAAGGATAAATGTAGCAGTTTTTTATTGTTTTGCTATGAAAAAGTCTACGTGACCATAAAAGTTGCTAACCAGGCTCCGTTTTTCTTCATTTATTAAAAATATATATATTTTATAGATAGCATATTTAGCAAATTGTCTTGCTTCATGTAACTCCATTTGCTTGAGGCTTCATTAAAAGGTGGTTGCCAAAAAAGTGTGATGATATAGATTCGAATATAGGTATTAAATACAGTCTAGACCAGTGTTTTTCCAATGAGTGGTACGCGTTTTCCCAGGGGTACGGGAACAGTATAGCGGGGGTACGCGTTCTTATACGAAATGTTTTGCAACAAACGAAAATTTTAAAGAATTTTACTCAAAAACAAAGCTAGCCATGAAAATTAACGATTATGTATTTTTCTATTGACTATTTTTTGCAGAGTTAACAGTTAATAATTAGTGGTGTCAACAGCCAGTTGTGATTTTTTTATAGTAAAGGTTTGTAATAAATTCTACTTATTTTGATTATTTTTATAAAATATAATTTTTATCCCTAACATAGAATATAGATCGCTGGTTAGTATCTACAGGGGTCTGTCCAGACATTTTGTGAAAGGTCCGTTTTTGTAAAATTGTGAAAAAATTACTCGTAATTTGTGAATATAAAATAAACGTTAAGTCATATTCTTTCAACCAGGGTCCTGCTTTTGTTAATTTGTACTAATAGGGTCCTGTTATTGCAAAAACCTTTTTCAAGGAGTTTTCAAATTGTAAAGAGATACAAGATTATGCTCAACACTGTAAAATTATAATTAAAAAAAAATTAAAATTTAAAAGATAAACAGCAATTGCTGCTACTAAATTAGAGATGCAACATACAAATATTTGGTATTCAGCCGATACTGCTGAACTCAGAATATTTATTTCGCACAAATAAAGGAAGAAGGGTCTGCCGAAGACAAAACTTAGTTTGTTTACATCTGTCTTTCTCCCCCCCCCCTGGGAAGGGTTTATTCGATTAACAAAACAATAATGAAGATAAACAAATTTGTGAAGGGTTCGATTAAAAGATAAATTATTTTGTGAAGCGTCATTTTTTATGAAAAGATATTTTGTGAAGGTCCGTTAACGGACCCAAATTTCTTCTAAACAGACCCGTGATCTACAACACGTAATGATGATAGTAGCAATCAACTGAAAGAAAAAAGTGAAGAAAACCAGCAAGTATGACAAAGAATATCTTCATTTAGGATTCTCATGGACTGGGGATGAAAATGAGCCTATTCCACTTTGCGTCATTTGTCTTGAATAACTCACAAACGAAAGCATGAAACCGTCCAACGTAAAGAGCCATTTTGAAACAAACCGTAATAAGTACCAAGATAAATCGTACAAAGTACATAATAAGTACAAAGATAATTTTCAAAAAGTAAACACGAGGAGTGTACTTTAACATCATTCTGGCTTACAAATGCAAAATATGTACCCAGTCTAAACAGAAAAAGTTGTGAAATATATTTTGCCTTTTCCAACTTCATATTTATGTGAAGTCTCTTTTTCAGTATTCCTGGACATAAAGTCGAAAAAAAAGAAATAGATTATTGGACGTGGAATCGCATCTCAGACTAAAATTGACCACAAGAGAACCGAATTATGATGAACTGTTATCACAGCAAAAACAATATCATCCTTCTCACTGATGAAAATAAACTTATTAACAAAAGTTCCCCCCCCCCAAAAAAAAACATTAATTTCTTTATTAGTGGTACACAGCGTTACGAAAAAGTTAGAAAGGGCACACAAAAGTCATAAGTTTGGGAAACACTGGTCTAGACTAAGGAAAACAAGTCCAGTTAATAATCTCGTTCGCAAGACTCGCTCGTCAAGATTATAATCCTAGCGGGTGATTTAAGATTTGACTGGTTTGAGAGTTCCTTCAAAATACAAAAACTCTGGTAAGTAACATACCTCTAAAAATATGTTTTCTGGATTAACATTTGGATTTCAGTGCTGTGAACCACAAAAAGCGATTCCACTAAAATATTTCAACATTAGAAAATGGTTATCAAGGAAAACAGAATCAAACATGCCTACAGACCATTGCTAGGCGCTAAATAAAAAGTTCTTTGAAGTTTATACTAAATAAAATGCCATTTAAGTAAAGTATAAACAAAAAAGTCGTTAAAAATTAAATTGTGATTCGGATGAATGCATTTAAGTAACGTAAAATGAATATTTTTACATTAGTAAGGGTTATTTAATTTTGTATTAAAAAACTTTAACCATTGCTAAAAAAATTTTTTCAAAATTTGAAATCAAAAAAAGTTTCTATTACAAAAATTTAAAAATCAAAACAAAATTTTCCATAACAAACTGCTATTTTAATTCATTCAATAAACAAAAATTTAAATTCTGTTGATCGGTGTTATTTGGGAGATTCAATACATTCGCACCCACCATTCCTACCATTCTAAATTAAACTTCATTCATTTCTGTACAACAGGTAATTTAAAAAATGCGATCTGACTAAGAGTAGCTATAAGATTCGATTCCGTCATTAAGTAAAGAATTTTTTTTATAAAAAATTAAATCACGTTATAAATCACGGAGTTAAAATATAATTTTAACTCATTTTTGAGGCTTGACATAATTTCAAATAGGTCATTCAGTTTTCAGAGTTATCCAAAAAGAGAAGAAAAAAAAAATTGTTTTTGATTCGGTAGATTTCGGTTTTGGAATTCACGAATTCAATTAAGATAGCAATAATTTATAATTCTTTTTAAATCTATCAAAGTTGAATAAAACCATGTAGACTGTGGGATTAAGAAGTAAGGATTTTTTTTTAAAAATGGATAATTTTAACAAATCCGCATTTTGTGACATAAAAAAGTACATAATAATTGTATCACTTGCAGGGATTTAGATTATTGTAAGTTAAAACTAAAAGGTAGAATTTTATTGCCATATGCTCTAATTTACGGAGGTAAAAAAATTGCTAAAAAAAAGAGATTTTTTTAAAAAAAAGTTTTCTTTAAAGAAATTGAAGGTTTAGGTAATAAGCGTAATAATTATGAGAATTATTAAACAACAACGACGATTTGACAGTTTTTATAGCACGATAATTAATTTATTGTACTATAAATAGTAAAAATTTATAATTTTTTTTCTCAAAAATCAGGGTTGGCAGGTTTTTGACATGTGACAGTTTTTGACAGTTTAAACCATGGTTTAAACCGTCACGTCAAAAACCTCACTGTCAAAAATGTCGAAAATGTCAAAAACCTATATTCATATGTGAAATTTAATTAATACATAAAATTTATATATTTTTTATAAAGGATAGTGTTTCTAAATATGTTCTAGAAAAAATAAATTTAAAATTTTGAAGAAACACTTATATTTTGAATAGTAACCAAAATCTTGTACTTTTGAAAGCTCACATCTTTTGTAATATTATGTATTCATTTTCATGTGTTATTGAAAATCTGCAGTGATATTATTAAGAAATTTATTTATAACCAAATTTAGTGTATAGTATAGATTATACTAAAAATTAGACATTTTTAAAGATAAACATTAGCAGTTTTGTACATTAGACATCTTCTTTTAAAGAAAAATCTTTTTAATATTCTTTTAAATCTTCTTAATAATCTTTTTAACATAAGACAATACAAATTTAAGTGCTTTCTGTTAAATACACAGAGTAGTTAGTGTCGATTTACAGTATATTCAGCCTATTCATTTACTATGCTGAAAATTTAGTTTATCCAAATACTTGTGAATTTCATTTTGCTGAATACTATATAGTTTTGTTGAATATCTAAATATTCAGCTGTTGAATAATTACTTCTTGCTTTCAAGATATGCATTATTTGTATTCTTAATACAAGTGGGGGAAAAAAATTAAGAGGTAAAAATTGTTTTAAAATGATAAGTGTAATAATTATAAATAAATATAATAAACAATATGAATTATATTTATCATTATTCACAAATATAACTACTTTTAAATTCAAATTAACATACTGGATAATAAAGATATTCGGTATAACATTAAAATTTTTTTTCATACACTTGTATCAAGTTTGTATTTATACAACATAACTTGTAAGTTCCTTATAAATATTAGTTATATGTTCCTTATATGTCAAAAATGCATAGTAATAAACTTTTAATTTTCTTAAGTATCAAAAAGAAGAAATTTTTTTTTTTAAATATAAATATTTAAACAATTTTTGTGCAAAATTTTTCTGCACATGCATTTGAATATAAATTTCTGAGATTTTAAATCTGTTATTTTACCTTAATTTTAATTAAAAAATATTTTAAAACCTGCTGATTACCTATAGTATAATTAAATTTCAATATAATGCTGGTACTGTTGGTAGTTTTGAAGTTTATATATTTTTTTGGCTAACTTTAGTTTTTGACATTTTTGACGGGTTTTTGACGGTTTAAACCAGTATTATACCCTTGTCATGTCAAAAACCACTTTTTGACGTCAAAAACCCAACCCTGTCAAAAATACATAATTGTTCCGATTGTTCTAATACTTTTTTCCTTTGTAGAACTTTCTAAATGATTTTTTGTTAAAAAAATATCTTTTCTTAATTATTACACGGATGTTACATTTTATCGATAAAATTGATTACATAAAGTTACTTTTATTTTAACTTTTTTTCTTTTTTACAATTTGACATAATTTTACAAAAATAAGTATGAACCTCAATAATGTGTAATTTGTGATAATTTAAAAAAAAAAAAAATGAACCTTGATAATACAGATATTTAATCTTTTAAAGTAAAAAAAAAGCATTTATTTATACAAATATATAAAAAGTATTTCAAACTGTTTAGAGGGACATGATAGCCTTAAGTAGGATATTAATCATATAGAGGAAAATAAAAATATTATAGGATCCCAATTTAATAAATATATACTTTCAATGCCCCATGCAGACCATTTACGATATTGATTTAGTAATAAATGAAAAACTAATTAAATATGGAAAAATAACGAAATTATTTTGTTAACTGTAAGTATTTCAGATTTAAAAAAATATAATGAAAATAATATAGGAAACAACAAACGAAAAATCGACACACTGAAAACATAACAAAAAATTTGAAAATGCATTGAATATTGAATCTAATTCTGTAGAGTCGAATCTAATTCTGTAAAGTCACATAAATTCTTCATTACATAAATTTGTTTTCGTTATTAAAAGAATAACACAATTTCATGAAAGCAAGAAAAACTTGAATATGAATGAAATAATTTTGAAGAGGAAGAAAGTCTTAACTCAAGACATTTTATGGCTCATTTGTTAAGAAACATAGGTCATAATATTGAAATTATATTAATAACCAATAAATACTTTAATCATAAATATGAAAAAGAAAAAAAAATAGAATGAGAAACTAATATATCTTTAAACAAATGCGCATGGCAAGTTTAAAATAACAAATAAATGAAATGGATGATAAATTAAAAATTTCAATTATTAAAAATTAACCCATAAATACGATTTGACGCAGTCATCAAGGTATTACGCATTCACGAATTTACAAAGGTAATATAGAGTATATAGTATTACAAAGGTAATAATTTATATAGATGTGTTCGAATAATATTTGCATACTTAAGATTTTGCTTTCAATAATAAATAGTAACCTAAACCATGTAAGTAATAAAGCTTTTTTATTAGTATGAAAAAATAGCATTAATATTTTTTCATTATCATTAAAAACAATATTTTAATTAATGTTAAGTTGAATTTTATTAATATTATGAAACGATTATTTTCTTGGAAAAAAAAACGTAAAATAATTTCAAAATAAATACATTAAAAACAAACTATATATTAACTTCAGACGACAAAAAAAATGGATTTGAGCGATCTAAAGGCAACAAAGGACATTCCATATTTATGAAGAAAATGGAACCTAGGACTAATTTTAAACATTGTATATAAACATATTTCTATGGAATAAATTAACAAAACATAACAGTACATAAATCTAGAACAAACATGACTAACGTAAGACGACAAAATGTGATTACTCACTAGTTTTAATTAAAATATTTTGTTTTCAAATGACACCCTTTTTGAAAGAGACTGTTATCAAACGACTTCTAAAGATGATTCTTAAAACACACAGTAACATTCTAAGTCCCAGACAATTTTGGAAGTACAGTATACATATTGCTTAACATATGCCATAGCGAAAGTTCTATAAGTAGAAGGCACCAATTATCTATATTTAACCCTATGTCAGAAGATTCAATATGTCCGCTGAATGATGAAGAAATAAGGGCTTCTGCGTCACAGAATCTAGCCAGCACCCTCACCCACATACAAACCAAGACAGTTTTGCCCGACCAATGGTAGAATCCCCTTGCATTGCCCACTCACCCTAAAAATCAATACCCCAGCAGAACAGCGGAGAATGAGAGGAAGCCTGCATTACAGTACACAGACGCACATTCTCACTATTTTTCTCTCTCTTAGTTTTCTTTCCCAGTTTAGTTATGGAAAATAGTTTGTTTTAATGTTTATCCGCATCTGGAGTTGAAGAGATCAGCAATGTTTTAACAAACTTAATGGACAAAAAATGTATGCCAGAAACAAATTCGATGTATTTTTGAAAATTCAGTTTAAATTTAAATGATTATCTCAAAATTTAATAAAAAAAAAATGCGACAGAATTTTTTTTAGAAGTCCTTCTAATCAGTTTTGTAATGTAATTGATTGCAAAATTTGAAAAAATTATTTTATTTTCATTAATAATAACAATGAAATATATTTAAAAAAAATGCATGATATAGAAAATCTGGAGCAATTTTTTATTTTATTTCTTAACATTCAACTTCGAGAAAAAAGTCATTTTTTCAGAGCACTAAACTATTGGAGCCCTATTTTATAAATGGTGGACCCTCCATATTTTGAAAATAAATAAATAAATAGAAAAATATCGATTGTGTCAAAAAAAGAAAAAGCCATGTTTATTCAGAGAAAGAAAAATTTAGAGTCTGGTGTCGTAACTTAAATTAACATTGATTAATAGAATATAATTAGAGTGTACTCCGTGAATCTTAGAGAATTTATCTCGTTAAATTCCAATTATTATTCGTCATGTAATCATAAAAGTTATGCGGCAGGATTCGTTTTTTATTTTGCGGTCTATACATGCTTACATTTTCCTTCTTACTTTATTAACTTATTTTAAATTTAGGAAAAAATTATTATCTTTTATTAAAAAAAAAAGAGAATTTTTTTAAAAAAATAAAATTATTTTAACATAAAATACAATACATAATTTATCGCGAGTCTTATACACTCAGAAGAATCAAACATTGTTGACGCAAAATTAGAAGAAAAAAAAAATATTTTTATTAGAATACCTACTAGAAGATAATTTTTAATATACGCGCGGTTAACGCAAATAACAAAAAAAAGAGATAAATAACAATTTCACTGTTTATTTAAAAGTACAATAAATAATAAAAAAAAAGCCATGAAGAGGGCATCCTCGTGTTTTAGTTTCAAGGTCATTGTCCGAATAACACACACGCGTACGTTAGAACGACGCCCTCTCTCTTCAATTTTACATGCGATTTTTATCGAATATTTTTGAGACCAGTACAATGAAACGCAGCAGAAGATAAGTAATTTTGGAACAATGACGTATAACATTTTCGGGGGCAAGTAAAATCTTTCTAATTTGTGGTAAGAAAAAATTGATTTGCTACAGTAAATGTATAAACCTGATTAAAAGCATCGTGTATTTTGAAACTTTTCTTAGGTAGAGAGAAATTTATAAAATTAGAAAAGATACTTTCAAACAGATTGTTCGAAACATGTCACTTTTATTCAATGAAACAAAAGATATAGATAAGAAAATTTTCAACGAAATTATGATTTAATTAACTATCTTAGTGCAACAATAAAACAAGTTTTTCATAGAATTTGAAGAACTGTGTTCGAATAAATTTTTTTTGTTGCCATTTAAATAATAAGTGATACGCCCCTCCCTAAAAAAACGTTTTTTTTATGCACAATAGAGAAAAAGATCACTGCAAATAAGTTTTGGTGTTGCAACTGCAAAAGACATGTAATTTTTTTCCAGACGTATTAGACTCAAACCCCGTGTTTTCCTGATTTTTTTCTAATCAATGAGATTCTTCTTTGGTAGGAATAACCAAGTTCAATATAATTCTTATATGTGATTTTTTTTGTTGCAAATGAAATTGATGATACGTCGAATTTATGAAAGAATAAAGAATGTTACACAATGATATCAGTTACGGAAAGATATAAAACTTACTATTATATAAAAATTTTATGTTATATTTGGTGCCATTTCCTTGCAAGTGATTTAATATTATTATTATTATTTTAATTATGCAAGTAAAGAATAGATTGGTTACAAGAATAAGTGAGTGATTAATTTTTTGCAATATGGATAATAAAACACTTTCGACATAATTACCAATAAACAGAATAAAACAAAAAGGAAAAGAATAAAAACAACATTTTAAATAAATTGCAATTCATGAATTCGAACTAATTTAATACTTTCATTTTTTATGACCTTCAAAAGCATTAAAACAACATATAAAATTAAAAGTGATAATTTTAAATAATCAATAGGTTTCCAACGCTACTGATTCAAATCTTCAAAAAATCTAAATCAATATTTTTTAAATCAAATTTTTGTGTGATTTAGTTTATTCAGATATATATTTGGTTATTTTTAAAACAATTATTCATAGAAGCACTGTAGTATTTTTCACACACTTTTACCATAACCTAAGTTAAGTTATTACTATACCAGCAGTAAAGTGAATAAAACAAACCCCTATCCAAATGAGGTCTCTGTAAAAGTTGTTTCTCCTTCATAATGTTTACTAGCAGGAAAAGCACAATTCCTATACAGGCGGAAAACATGGAGCGTATCAAATGACTCAACATCGGCAAAAATAGGGCATCGGCGACGTCAACAGAATTAATTTTTAGTTTAGTTTTCTTTCCTAACTTTTTTTTTTATGAGTGTCTTATTAAGTTTGGATTTAATTATGAGTACAGGATAATTTTCAAGGAATGAAATCTCATCGTAGAAGTGATTGCCTGGCATTTTCAATATTCTCAATGTTTTAAAAAAATTTTTAAATTAATTTAAAACTAACTAATTTTAACTTTGCCTTACACTTTTTAATATTTTGGAACTTCATTAAAACATTTTTCACATTTTAGTGAAACTGCATCGAGTTAATGAATGGGTTCGATGATAAAAATCGCATTGATAGTAAGTAATTATCATTAATGTCTACGATAAATATAATTTCGTGTTCTGCAAAAAATGAAAAATTTTAATTTATGAGTATTTTTTTAAGAAAGAAGAGTTAATAAAGTATAAGTGAGCATGAAAAGGTTGTATTTAACTCTCAGATGTAATACCCCGACATGTAATACATGCATGTATATGGAATATCCAGATTAAATAATAACAAAAAATTAGTAAATTGAAAAGGAAAAGGACAAAAAAATTCAAATTCAATAATGAATTTTTTCCCCTGATATCTAGGAAAGAGCTCACGCGTTTAGAGCTTAAAAAACTTTTTTTGTAGGTGTTTTTATGAGACAAGAAATAATAAAGTATAGATGCGTATAAAAAAATTGCATAAGACATGAAAGTTTACATGAAAAAAATCTAGACTAAATAATAACTAAAAACGAATTAATTGAAAAAAAGGGGAAGAGATAAAAAAAAAAAAAGTGGGTATTCAGACATATGATTTTTTAATTCTAGGAAAGAGCTAATCAAGCAGGCATCCATCATAAGAATAACGATCAATAAAAGTGTAAGTTTCCTTAACATTATAGCAAAAATGTTAGAAGGTTTAACTGGAGTATTCTTTGTTTTTGAAGAGATTTTCTATTTTGCACCTAAAAAAGGATTTTTATAAGTTTATTTAGGTAATATAAATTTTTATAATTTCATGTTTTCATAATAAAACACATATTACAAGCCGATTACAATTTTTAATGTTTCAGAAAATTATATAACTAGTAATTATATAATAAAATTATATAAAAGAATAAAAAATTCAAAATATTAGTCAATTTTTTTTAATAAATATATTATTTTATTATAAGTCTACTAAAATTTAAAAAGGTGATTTTAAGGCCAGGAACAAGAAGAATATGAAATAAATAATAAAATAAGGAGAATACAAACCTAATGGTTTTTTTTAATAGGTAAATTTTTTATTATTTATATAAATAGTTTTATTTTGAATGGAACCAAATTAAAAAATATTGAATTTTCTCTTAATTTTACACTTTTAAGTTTAAATACTAATGGGGAATTTGCATTTCTATTTAAAAAAAACATAAATATATAATTTTTAAATGTTTAGATATCATAGCTTTCATGCAGAAATATCTAAAAAAATAAATTGATGATAGAAAAATGTTCTAAAAATGCTTAAAATAAAATACTGCATTAACAGATCCATTTTCTAATTATTTTTAAAATTGGTTAAATAATGTTATTAAACTAATAAAATAAAAAGCTAGAGAACCTTTATTTTAAATCTTTTTTAAAGCACATTCCTACTATTAGTTTACACTCTCCCTATATCTTGTTCAAATTTTCATTCGATAATAAAACACTTTTTATTCATCCGCTCAAGTTAAAATAATTTTTTTTTCAACTATTAATTCATTAATTAACTTTAACCGTTATTAGTTTTAGTTTTATATGGATTCCATTAGAAATATTGAAGCCATAAGTCACTATTTTTAAAACACTTAGCACACGAAATTTCATTCTTTAGAAGGACTCGTTGATTCCCATTCTGTTTATGCTAAAGCGAAAAATATAATTAGTTAACTTTAGTTTTATATAGATTCCATTAGAAAGCCATAGGTCACCATTTTTAAAGTATTTAGCAGACGAAATTTGATTCTTTAGAAGAACTCGTTGATTCCTATTCTGCTTATGCTAACACAAAAAAAATTATAATTAATTTTAGTTTTATATGGATTCCATTAGAAATACTGAAACCATAGGTCACAATTTTTAAAGCATTTAGCACACACAATTTGATTCTTTAGCAGAACTCGTTGATTCCCATTCTGCTTCACAAATTAAAACCAAAAAAATTTTAATAAAAAGTATCTAAAATAAATTCTTCTTTGCTGATCTAAGTAGGAATGTACTTTAATTTTTTTAATATAATTTGTTTTTATTTATATTAATTCTTTTGAAACGTGCTTCTGAAAAATTGGTTATTTAAAATCAACTGTAATTGAATAGAAAAAGATATTTATTATTCATATATGTTGGTAATATGTATTAACTGAAATAAAAAAAATTTATGTACTAAAAAAGTAAGGCTAATGAAGAAAAAGTTAATGGGAAATTCGCTTAGGAAAACCGTAGAAAATCGCCATTCCCAGATGACGCTTAATTAATAAGTACTACTGACGGTAATAAGTACTACTGGTATTAAAGTAATTGGGACAGTTTTGATAAGAATGAATTCTACATCTGGTTTTCCGTAGTTTCAGTAAATATTTTTTCAGTGGTAGCGAAGATAGTGCATTAATATTTCAATAAATTAGAATTAAAAGAACTTAGCCCCACTACTATTTATAAATATTTTAATAGTATAGTAAAGATCAGATAGAGAAATGGTCATGATCCAAAATCCTTATAAAGTTCTAATAAGATTTATTTTTTCGGCTTTAGTTGGCTGGCAAATGTATTTTTTACAAAACACAAATGTAGAAGGGTTATGTAATAAGTACCGAATATTCTAATATAGGTATAAAATATTATATTGATATATTTGGTGATTATTAAAACAGCACAAGCAGTTTTAATATCGATACTTTGGAAAGTAAGTGTTTTACGGTCACTCGAAAGAAATATGTACTGGAGAAAATTACTTGATTGTGGTAAATTTTGACTATCATGTGACGACCACGAGTAATAACATCATGCCAAGTGATGCTAAATACATTTTATCATTGTTCTAATGCATAGGTTCTCAACCTTTTTAACGTTGCTGCCCCCCTAAGGAGCAAAAAAATTTTCAACGTCCCCCTACATAAAAATCCTGTTATTTTGAGCATGGGGACGGAGGGATGTGTGCTGAATTGTAAGAGGCAAATTTTTTAAGCAATTATTTTGCGCTTTGAATTTGTTTGGTTTTTCAAAAAAGAATGGATTAACTCGATAATTTTCTCACGGCAGGTAATCGCCGTCTATTTGTCATGATCAAAATAAATACGTTTAATGAAAAAAAAAAATACAACTAAGAAACCTATGCTTAAAAAGAATAATATATTCTAAATTAGATAATTAAAATAACACCCAAAATAATTTTGTTACACTAAAAAGTAGTATCAACGAAACATTCAAGTAACTGTGTTAGTGGGATGATTGTACTTAATGGTTCAGAACCAATTCCTTAACGCTCGATTCAATACTTTTAGTGAGATGAAGATGCAAATACCCACGTTTGCACAATTTTGAGTCGATTTCTTCTTTTTAACACAAGATCCGTAACAGCACTGAATCCACATTCGATAAGTTAGGAGGCAGGGAAAGCAATTAAAAAATTTTTAACGATAGTCTACAGTTCAAGATAGAGACGACTGTTACCTTTAACACTAGATTGCCCATGGAAGTCATTTTGACTGCTTTTTAATTTCAATTAGAAAAACAATGATAGCACAATTTCTTAGAATTTTGTGACTTTTTGTACAACATATAATTTTTTTATTGTTAATATTTACAAATAACTTGTTATATAACTGAAAATAATAACAAAAATATTACATTTTATTTTAAACAAATTTCTTTATACATTAGTTATGCTTTCTTTATTCATTAGTTATTCTATGCAGTCATTTTGACTGCTTTTGAGCAATATAGGTATTTCAGTCTTTTTAGTGTTAAGTAAAAATTCTGTGAGACGATCACCATTTCAAAGTTTCATTAGTTAAAAGTTCGACCAATTCCTCGTAAATCTGAACCTCTGCTGTTTCAATATTTACAAAAGGGTTCATAAACCCATTGAGGGACTTCGAGGGAACAAAACATCTTTAAAATGGTCAGAAAAGTCCATGTGCAAAGAGTCAAGGTGTTGACAATATTCTTGTGCATGTGCATCATCAGAGAGAATTTTGCCTGCATGGCTGAACTCATTCCAACCAAAATTCTGCTAAAACAAAATCAGTTTTTTTAGAAAGGCGAAAATAACTTATTTTGTAGGGATCGAATTGAGCTCGTCGCCTTGAAGTTGTAAATTAATGCCATTAAATTTTACAGATAAATCAGCCAAAGTCTTTCTTAAATTCTAGCAATCTGTCTCTTAGAGCTACATTTCTGTTTTCGAGGAACTCAAGCACAGAGTCGAAAAGATTCCAATACCTATTGAGACAGAAGCTTTTGGAAAGTCAGTGAATCTCGGTGTATATTGCAAGCGATTGAATTCTTCATCGTTTTTCTTACACAGTTGTCTAAATAATCGATCTTAGAGAGCATTACTGTGAATTTTGTTCACAGCAGATACGGCATATTGCAATGATTGATGCAAACGGTCACTGAGATTTTTTCTTACTAAATACTGTCTGTGAATCACGCAGTGAACAGCTAAAATATCTGGTACCTCCCTTTCCAAAAGGGCGATAAACTCACGATGTCGACCCACCATTGCAGGAGCCTATCAGTGGCAATGGACATAATATTCGCAAGAGGAATGTTTTTCTCTTTAAAATAATCTTTGACAGTACTAAAAATAGATTTACCTTTGATATCTACAATCAAGCTTCCTGCAAAAAGCATATCTTGAATAATTTTCCCTTCCTTTACAAACCGGACCTATGCCTACAGTAAAGCCTGCATTACCTGGCAAGGTAGATTCATCAACTTGAAGGGAAAATTCGTTGGACATCAAAAGTTTGCATAAAGAAATTTCAACGTCTTCACCCATCTCATCATTTCGTCGCCGCACTGAATCGTTGCTTATGTGATAGTTTTTTATTATATTGGATGATGTAAAACTGTTTCTAAAACTCCCTTGACAACCGGCAGTATCAACTCTACTCCGATGGTTTGAGCTTTCCCAGATTTAGCAATAAATTTTGATATATTATAAGAAGCGATCAAACCATCGTCGCATTTTTGTGATGACGTTACTAGTAACCCTGAGACCGAAGGTGCCTTCAGAAACGTGAAAAAAGACGTTCGTCAAAAATGACAAATCTATATCTAGTTTTTTGCAAATGCTCTTGCTAACGGTAAGATTTCCTTACCTCATTAGATAAAACTTTATTACAAAGTAAACACATAGGTAATTGAGAGTTCAACAGTAATTGAACAAATCCCAACTTCAAGTACGTGACACTGTATTGATGACACTTCTTTTTGTCAACCGACATTGTTGGTGTCAGCAAAATACAAACGATGAAAGAAAATCAACTATTTCTCAAAATTAATAAATAATTTATGATACTATAAAGAACTAATTCACGTACGTACCTGGCCAAATAAACTATGAGTTCTAATCGAAACTGGGGAAAAAAACTCTAGAAAGCTAACGAAAACCATTATAAGAAACACGGGTTCAATCAAACATTCATACTGAAAGCGCATGCACTGCAATTTCCACCAAATGGCTTAAATGCGTCAGAGGCAAAAACTACTGGCTCATGCGCTGAGCTGTGTTGGTTCGTATCGAAAAATAGGTGTCGTTTAAGTTCGTTTTATTGCTGTTTCAAATAATGTATAGGATAATCTTTATTTATTATATTATTTTAATCTTTCTTTCTTTATTATAATTTTTTTAATTAAATTAATCTTAATTTAATAATTTTATTTGTAAGTTTTAAAATTAAATTTGAATGACAAAACATGCTCAACGCCCCCCTACTGCCCAAAACATACCCAACGCCCCCCTACTGCCCAAAACAAGTTCACCGCCCCTCAGCATAGTCCCACTGCCCCCAGGGGGGCGGTATCGCCCCCGTTGAGAACCAATGTTCTAATGGGATAAACTACAAAGAAAAAAAAAACGAATATTGCTTACTTCAATTATGTAAAGCCCCCGAAAAAGGCCACAAATAATATTAAATAAAAAAAATTGAAATTATTTTAGCTATACTAATTGAAAAACATAGTGGAAGAGCCAGGTAAGTAACATTTTCAGAACGAAAAAAAGTTGTATCTGAACTATTTTATTACCGATTTATTAGAAGGTGGGACTAATAATTCTTTGCTTTACTTTATTTAATACTGTCTAACTTATTACTCCCAAATAAAAATCATGAGAGCATATTAAAAACTGCTAAGATTAGTAATGTTAAGATTAAAGTGAAAGCAAAAACAGTTCTGTTACATTAAACATACCCACATTGGCGCATTATCTTTGAGACTCCAGCACTATCTTTGAGAGATAGTGCTGGAGTGTCAATACTCAAAAAGTTAAAACGGCTTTCCATTCCGCATCAGATTCATCTGCAGTGGATTCCTTCGCACGTCGATCTTGAAGGAAACGAGATAGCGGGCACTTTGGCTAAAGCTGGTGCTTGCGAGGCCTCTGTGCAGCCCACACCTTTTCGGAAATCTTCTCAAAAATAAAACACAAAAACAAGACCACTTCGAATGTCCCCCCCAAAAGCACCCATGGTATCAGTGCTCTCGACTTGGAGGCTCCCTGGCCCAAGGTTTTAATAGACAGGAACAAACTATTCTTGCCCGCTTTCGAAGTGGTCACCTTAAATCAATGAAACTTTCGGAAGGATCCAAGAACTTTGAAATTTGTACCAACTGTTCGTCGTCTCACCACATCCTCGCGTGCCTGGGGCACACCAAACAGGATTTTGCAGATGATCCATTGAGGGTGTATAACGTCATGGATGTGGTCTAGCACTGCTGGCCAATGGGGGAGTGCAATGACAATAATAACACATTGACGCAACCACTTTTTGTTGTTATTCTCAGATTCATTAGTTCTCCTAAAAATTTCACTTACCTGGTTCTTCGATCAAGCTCTTTAATTCTGCCGGTATATGCTTTTCGGTTCTGAGATTGATTTCGTAGTGTTTTTCAATAATGATTTATTAATTATATATGCTAGATTCTTAAGTTCTGATAAAAGTTTTATGAGAGATCCATTTGCTTTAAAAATTTCTACTTTGGTTCGCTACCACTAGAAAGAATTATTTTCAAAATCCTCATAAGTTGGAGGGTATGCTGTTATATATAACACAAAATTAAAAATCGAATTTAAAGAAGTCGTATATTTAAAATTTGATTTATCAGGAACTATCGACCGATTTCGCTCAAATTTTGTATTTTGCCATGTAAAACTGCACTCTTTAAAATTTTGTAAAAAAAAAAAGTGTATACCTTACAACTCAAAGTTTTTACGGCTATTATAAAATAAAGTAAATACTTACTAAAAGTTATCTTTTGCATGGGATTATCCCCGGGTTAACGAATTTTATAATTATGAGCAAACATTTAGTAATTCTTCTAAAAAGTTCTAGAGAATACGCAAAATGTAAAAATAACATTAAGGGGTTCAAACTTTGGATCGCTCTCCTGACCAAACTATGAGGACCATATTTTTCAGTTTGCAAATTAGTTGTTTTTTTTAATTATAGAATTAATTGATAAGCATATTAAAATAAAAATAGTTAAATTAACCTCTTTATGTTGAGAAGGACTTATTGTGTTACAGTGATAGGCCACTAACTGAAGCAGAGATTTGGAAGGTCCTGATCGAATGCCTCACGCTACGGTTCTGAACGCGGTACTGAATTTATATTTTATATATACCCATTTATATATATATATATATA
>NC_092210.1:64107364-64115687 GCF_043381705.1 Parasteatoda tepidariorum | reverse complement strand
TATATATATATACCCCATTTTTTTTCTTAAATAATAATTCAAAATTTACTCTATTCGCATTTTACTTAGAAAATAATAGTAAATTTCTTTAAACCTGAGAGTTCCTATAATACTTTTAAAATTGCACTGATGCCTAAGGCAACTACCTCGCTCGCCTAGTCCTCGTGATAGCCCTTGTGCTGGTCCTTCATAGCGGTATACCAACCCTCCCTCCCCTGTATGTGAAAAGAATATAATGATAAGATCTCCTCTGATAAGAAAAGGCGAAGAATAAACGATAAATACCATAACAACGTTGACATAAAATCTTATTAAGAGCTCTTATCAAGGGTTGTAATAATTTTAAACAAGTTACTAATATTAGGTCATGTTACTAATTTTTTTACCGGTCCTTTCTATAACTCTATATCTTATTTTTGTGTTCCATTGAAGTGAAACTTTAAATCTTTCGGATTTTAATTATATGGTATCGAATAAACTCAAACTACATTTTATAGAATATCAATTAGTTCAAATATTTTTAATATGCTTAATGCCTCATTCCACGGGGAAAAATAGCTAACAATAAATGAAAGCATAATTATTTGACAAAATATGCAAAAACTGCAAGTTTTAAATTTGCATTCAAAATTAATTTTATATAAAAAATGCAAGCTTTATGTTTCTTACTGAATTGAACTTAAAAATAAAAACAAGATAATTTTCCGATAAGATTCTTTCAAAATTTTTTCCGATAGTTTAAATAATTCTGATTACTTTGATAATTAATGAGTAATCATAAAAGCTCAGTATTCTGGTAATACAAATCGAGTACAATCAGGAGCCCATTTCCTACTAACCTCGCTGCAGTTACGATTTCTGACAAGGCTCCGGTTTTCCCCGGGCTCAAACGCCTATTTTTACGCACGCAAAAATCAAATTACTTTCTCTCTAAAGAAGTGATCGAAAATGAGTTTCTCTTTTCAAAGCTCGATAGATTTTCACTCGTTAGATCACAGGAAGTCAATTCGAGCGAACAATTCAATATCTTAGAAAATTATTATTTATACGTATTAAATAATTAGAATTCTAAGCGTTATCACAGGTGCAATTTTAATTAACACAATTAAAAAAATTTTTCATTAAAATATTTTTAAATAAAATATTTAAATATTATGGTATATTTTTACTATTTTTAACATTTAAAATAATAGTTACAAATGTACAGTATTTAAAAAAACAAAAAGGGCCAGTTCTAGCTTTATTACGTATTACTGGTATTAATAAAAAGAATATTTGGTTGCAATTTTGAACCATAATGTTTGTAGCGTTAATATTGAAAATATACTTTATATATCGTTAGATAACTATTTTAGAAAGCTCTAAAATAACTGTTTTTAAATAATTAATAAATGCTTCCAATAAGTTCTCACATAATTACAAGCAAAAATTGAGACTTGGTAAAAAAATATTACGATTTCATTTACAGTTAAAGGAAACGTTATATACTGTGCACAAAAAAAAAAAAAAAAAAAAAAAANAAAAAAAAAAAAAAAAAAAAAAAAAAAAAAAAAAAAACGGACCACCTTGAGTAATTTTTGGTGTAAGGATCGGATCTTCGCGTTCTAGGATTCATTCTTAATGGTTTGAGGAGGTGATCTCCAGTATGCAATTTAATTAGTGCAGACGATATTTTCAGTTACGAAATCAAGCACGAAAACGTACTGATTCTTAATAAACATACCTTTTTTTAATGCATTCTGATTTCAGATCCCCAAAATAAAGGGGGTACCAGCAACTTTAGCCTGAAAAATATGTAATTTAATAAAAATGTAATAATTCGGAATTCTGCTTACAGAAGGTCGATTATTTAGGGTTCATAGTCGACAAAAAAAATTGCGAACCCCTAGTCTACTGCGTTAGAAACATAAAGTGAAAAACTTAAATATGTTTATTGCGATTTTCGAAAATTGCAATTTCATTACTTTTTAGAATTTCTACTTAATATATACAAACAGGAATCCTTTAAAGGCGCACAAAATACAAGTTAATTTTTTATTCATAACAGAAGGAGGTTGGTTATAGAAATAACCGTACAGATCCATTTAAAACTGGTTGTCGAGCTCAAGAACTATTTTGCGTTTCTTCTATTTGCTCTTCGTCACTTTCTTTTAAAACTTTATCAAGGTCATGCAACAAGATAGAGTTATTAGAAACATTTGATTTCAATTCCTTTTCTAATTGTTCCTTCAAAGAAATCAGGGAATGTGCATAAGAACGCATCCTAACCACAACATAGCCTAAAAGCATTGTAACGATAACCAAAAGAACTGGACTCCAACCATAGTCTGAAAATGAGAGGTAAGGTCGGTTGTCTGGTTTCCAGACTAGAACTCGTTGCAAAAGAGCTTCCTTCGTAGCCTTAACACTAAACGGTCCGCAATTGGAATCTTCCATTCTAAGTAGAGAATAAGAAGAGAAAATAATGCTAAAGACAAAAGACATCAAAGTCAGATTTAGAAAAAAATTATCAGTTTCGCTTGAAGTCCAAATATTTTTTGTAGGGTGACAATTCTCTAGTATTGAATTTGCTTTTAAGAAAAGCAACAGATACAAATGCACGCTGATGAGCAACGGGATAAGAGGGACAAAAAGCAACCCTACCCACCCAAGAAACTGAGAGTAAAGGATATCCACTGTGTGATAAGCCAGATCAAAATCAGACTTTCCACAAGAGAAACCGAAAGTATCAACAAGTTTTCGTCTTAAATATTCAGCAATGAACGAGAAAAAGAAAAGTTGCATGCAAAAATTACCGAGAACAATCCTGAAAAAGGAACCACTAAGTTGAGTCTGGTAACATGTGTGCGGTTCATGTTTGAAAACATGCATCCAAAAATAAAGGAAAAGGCCTGTTAATGCTATGCGCAAAGTAAGCAGTCTGACAATAGAAACGTAGAAAATGGTTTTTGGGGGAAAGTAATTCTCAAAACTCTCGACATATTTCAAAAAATAATAAAATATATTTGGCATTATGGTGAGCATTAATGAGACAACGAGAGGGTAGTACTCTTTTAAGTTATGCACATAAAGCATGTTAAGAATAAGAGCGCAACTGCCAGAAATAAACAGAAAAACGCTTAAGTTAACTAGAAAAAATAAGACAGTTTGTTGTATTTTCAATGTAACTAAAGAAGAAATATGCTGTCTCTTTTGATTAATAAGGACTTGAACTTCTTCATAAAAAGACAACTTCATGTAGTTAATGACAGCTTGAACACCCATAGCGTAATCGTAGTGAGAAAAGACAACTTTAGAAAATCGGTAATTACTATTACTGTCAAAGACCTGCTGTTCAGCACAGTAAGTCATGAAGGAGTACACTATAATGAAAAAATTGATAAGGAAAATCATACTGATAAGGAGAACATAAACCAATGGCATGTTATAAAATATACCGTGAGAGATTTCGAATGTTTTATTCGTATATCCTGCGTAGAAGAAAGTCGAATTTGTGAACCACCCAGTTCCATTTACTATGTAAAAAAGGGAAAATGATTCTTTTGTTCTTTCATTTTGAAGCCCTACATTGAAAACATGTTGCGGAATAGCAAGAAAAAGCAAAATCAAAATTAAGTTAAAAATATTTATGCAGAAAAACCACCAGCAATATATAAAAAATGTTACTACTCCTGACCCAAAGTGCACTTTTACAGGCCTATTTATAGCTGGGTAAATGAATCTGAAACTGTGTGATATGACTCTTAATAGGTTTCTCATGTAGAAATAAGCATGGCCGGCAAATGCTTTGTGCATAGATTTTTTAGGGTTTGAAACAACAGATTGTTCAGCTTCTAAAGCTGCCAAAACTCGTCGTTTTAAAGCTAAGCTTTGATGCATTTCTCGAAGTAGTTCTACTTTCTCATCGAACGAATCGCCATGTGCTTTTAACAGTTTGCATATAATATCTACGTTTTCAACAGCAGAAAAATAAATCTTAGCAGTCTTCAGGCGAGTTAATTGGTAGGATAAGTCAGTATCATGTTCTGAAGACACAAACGGTTCAAAGTCATTGTTCAACGTATAATCGTTTTTCTGGCTTGGTAGACTTCTGATTAATTCTTGTGGCAGACTTGGCAGAGGTTCCGACTCAAACAAATTACTGGAGTCAGTCATATAGAATCTCAATACGCTAGAAGAAAGACATAACATGTTAAAGAGATCAAAACCGTTCATTTAAAATTATATTATTTTGCAAGTTGTTGCTTTTAGTACTTTTCCTTATAGTTTCATCTCTTGTTTTCTTAATATTTTACATCCGTTGTTGCACAGCCGACCCAATTTTGGGTTTATGACTACTAATGTTCAACCCCGTAGCCTTGTAATTTTGAACCCATACCAGAAGACAAGGGAACTCCTGGAACAAGTATTGGGAGAAAATTACCTTCGTGGAGGATTTTTTGATGGAACTAACCCACATTTGCGTTACACGGAGAGGAAGGCCATGAGAATCTCCTACGGTTAGCCTGACGGCAAGGGGACTCCAACCCATGATCCGTCTACCACTGAGGATATTTTACGTCAGCACTGTGGCCTGCGTAAGATGGATTCGGAATTCGTATCGACCAGCCATTGCCGGGATCGAACCCCGGTTCACCGAATTGGAAGGCGAACGCTCTGAGCAATCGCGACTCTTCATCTCTTGCTTGGCATAATTGGTGTCATCTATCTTACTTGGTTATCTGATAATTACTGATGATCATAACCATTAACAATGATTATTATCAGGGTTGGCATGATTTAAATCACTTAATTTAAATCATGATTAGAATCAAGATTTAAATCACTTGATTTTTGTTTAAATGATTGATTTAAATCAACTGAGATTTTCTAACGAAAATCATTGTTTCAAAAGAATTGATTTTTTAAATAAATCATTGTATCAAAATTTGGTGTAACAATAGCGAAAATGGCTCGTATGTTCTTAAAGTTTTATACAACAATTTTGGTATCGATAGAACGAAAAAGTGAGATTTAATGTTATAAAATTATTAAAATGTTGGAAATGAAATGTTTCTAAATTTTAAATAGCTAACACTTTTTTTCGTATATCGAGTTTCTTACATCGAAATAAAATTGTTTGCAATTTAAAAAGTAGCAAAAGGTAGAAGTTGAAAAAGTAGCATTAGGTTTGAAAGACCTAAAGAAATTCACGAAATTTTTTATTGATTAGTAAATAAAAATAAACAGACAGATAACAGTCTTTAACTACCTATTCAAAATGGCTAGCCACATTATTTTACGACTTTTAATGTTTGGGAAAAAATGGCAAACTTATAATTTTTTTTTTTTTATGAAGCCTCTATTTCCACATACATTTTTAAACATATTGAGTTGTCAAATACTAATAATGTATCATCAAAAAATTTTTAAGAATAAAAAGCATCAAGAGGACGAAAATCAAAAATTTATCTTTAATTCTAAGAAGACAAGGAAAAACAATACTAATGACTTTCACATAACTACTCAAAATTAAGTATTCTAAAATATCAAAAGTAATAATAATCAAATTATAATTAATTAAATTATTCTCATTCAATAAAATATAAGCAGATTATGAGTTTTATTATGTCTTTATAAATATACCTCATATTAATATTTCGGCTGAAAACTACTTTTCATGTTTTTAATGACAAAAAAAAAAAAATCTTGTTATTTTATGTTTAAAAAATATAATCCAACAATTAACAATCTGTTAAAAAATTGAGATCCAGGAAAGGTATTATAATCTTGCACTATAAAAAAATCCACATTGAAATATATCGGGTTAAAACCATTTTTAATTAAAAAAAAAATAATAATAAAAAAAACGCTAAATTTTTAATGCGGGTGGTAAATTTATCATAATATGAAAAACATTTTCAGATGGTGAAACTTGTTACTAAATTCTTGAAATTTACTAAAGAATTTTCTCAAAATTGATTTCAATAAAAAATTTTAAGATTCGCTTCTAGAATTTCAAAAGTTTTTATCATTTAGTTCTAAATTTTTTTCCCCCTAAAGACACCGAAATGAACAAAATTGGCTTATATATCAAAAACTTAAGAGATATAAAGAACATATAGACCACTTTTGCTAGTTACCTCAAATTGCTAAATTTTAAAATTGCTCAGTATTCGCAGTTTTAGTTCAAACAATTTTAAACACTATCCTAGTTTTAGTCCAGTCAAATTGTCTCAAAAATCCTTGAATGATTACAAAAATTAAGGCAGTTTCAAATCTTTGATTTGTTGTCTGGGAAGATGTTGCGATAAAAAATCCAAGTGCTCCGACTCTCTCGAGATCCGCGTGTGCCGCCATATTGAAAAAAAAATTAACTATAAAAACGATGATTTTTTTCCCCTTCCAAATATTCCTGAAATATTGGTGCTACAAAAAAACATGCAAATTGTATTTTTTACTAAACTAAATTATCCACAATTTGAGTTCAATACGATGCTTGTAGCTGTAGTACTTCTCCAGAGAGCTCTTTGAAGTTCAGGATATTTTACAAAAAATTAATCAATTTCCAATTTTCGATAGGTTATTGTTGGATACCAACTAAAAGATAAATTATATGCCAAAACATGTAATGATAATAATTGTAGTAGAGGTAAACAACTGTATTTCTGTCATTTCCTCGTTAGTAGCGTAATTTCTTGGGATGGGAAAATGTTAGAAATTACCAAGAATACGTGCATCTTAAGTCACTTCCTAAGTGGAACTAACATAGAAAAGCAGCCAGATGATGACTTGCGAGTAATTTTCAAATTAAAGTTGTCTCCTTCCTTTAAGACTTCAGTTACAAGAGGGTAACGCAGGCTTAAAGGAACAAAATCTTAATTATATTCATCATTTAAACCCTAACAAATATTTTATTTTATAACCGTCGTTGAGCAGTCGACTCTATTTTGGGTTTACGAGTACCAATGTTCAACTCCGTAGCCTCTTGTAATTATGAACCCAATCTAGAAAACAAGAAAACTCCTGGATCGGGAATTGGGAGACATTTGCCTTTGGTAAAGACTCTTTGGCGGAACTAATCCGCATCTGCGTTACATAGAGAGGAAAACCACGAAACCACAAAATCTTCCCACGCTTAGCCTGACGGTAAGTGGATTAACCCATGAATCGTCTACCATTGAGGATATTTTTAAGTCAGTATTGTGGTTGGTGAAAGCGGATGAGGAATTCGCATCGATCAACCATAGTTGGGATTCGAACCCGGTTCACCTCATCCGAAGGCGAACGAGCCATCATGTCTCCCAAACAAATATTGATGCTGTACATTACAGAGGAGTCAGTATAGCCTGATTGGTAGGGCGTTGGGCCCATGTTCAAGAGGTCGTGAGCTTGATCCCCGCCGGTAAAGACTCTCTGAGTAGTAAATGGTGACCGGTGCACGTTAAATCTGACGGGGCACAAAGCTCACCATGATCCCATAACAAATAATTACCTCGGGGGTACTGTATGGGAGATTGATCGTTCTCTGGCTCAGGTCAAAATTACCATCTGTGGATGAATATATGAATGGATCCGCCCTTTAAACGGGCTGGGACGTGTGTGGCTGAAGTCGTATTCTTGTTCTCAGATGGCGCCAATGAAAAAGAAGAAACGCACCCTCTGCCTTAAATTTGCTTGGGTTCGCAAAGTAGGCTTGTTGGTATTTGGCAAGTAGCATTATCTATATATATATTTCTCCTACACGGCGATAAAAAAAAGCCTCATTACAACTCTCCGAATGGCAACGCTAGAAAATCAACCAATAATTGCCGCTAAAAATGTCACATGCCAAATCTAGATTGGGTGGCTCAACATATAGCGCTTCTAAAAACGGAAACGGAAATAACCAGAGTGTAAAATATTATGTGCTTATGCGCATCGTATTTTTTGTTAAATAATTTATTTATTATATATCAGTTTATAGATGGTAACGAGAAGAGTTTTGTGGTTGCTATGGTGACTAATTAGAAGGTAAATTGTTTTTTTGAGTGAGTGTGAGATTTGTTTTTTGGAACTGCGATGCTGTAATTTTATTGTTTAGTTAATAAATCTTCCTTTTATATTAAACGTGATAGTAGTTTCCTTAATTATTTGATTCGAAGTCCTTGGAGTTTTATTTGAGGTCAGTTTATTTTGTATTTTTTGACAAGAGAGAGCATTCTCACCAAACGAGATTTCTTCCGAAATTCAATGTTTTGTTTATGCAGGGTTTTTCCATTGCAATTTCTCTTATTTAAATTTTTAATAGACTTAATTATAGCCAAAATTTTAACCTTTTTAAAGAGATATCAGTTTTAGAAAT